>NC_091125.1:150094120-150181620 GCF_040183065.1 Periplaneta americana | reverse complement strand
TCTCTCCTTTGTTATGTATTCACATTTAATCCTCTCCTTCGTTGCCCTCCTCTTGTTTCTACTTCACTCGTATCTTCGTTGTTCTACTCGTTGCTGTTGCCGTAGTCAGCCCCTCACCAGCCACCTCGTCTTCTTCATCCATATGCCAGACGCAGACGACGCTTTCTTATGTAAAATTAAAAAGGCTGCGCAATTTTTCGCTCGGCGTCCCGAGGAGTGACAACCATGCAGCTGCTGATGGCCACTCGGTTAATTAGCCCTTCTGCGTGCAACAACGGCATATGAATCAACACTTGGACGACTTTTATTTATTAACATTTTTAATTATTTACTTCTTCCTTCTTCGTCATATGAGACACATTTGTTGATGTATCTCATTCATTCTTGTATTCCGTCCCATATCTGCAAATTGTATTCTTTCGTGTTTCTGTTTCTTCGTTAGTTTTTTCTGTATTTCTCTTTCCTTTTTTCCTTGTGATTTGTTTCTTTATTCAGATTTCCGTCTGTTTTATTTGCTTACTGATTTATTTGTCGGTTTAAATTACATGTAATTAATTTTTTCTGTCTTACACGTTTATTTATTACTTTTCTGTCTTTCTCTGTTATTCTTCACGTTTCTATGTTTACGAGTTTATTTATTGCTTTTCTGTCTTTATTAATCTTCACGTTTCTATGTTTATTCGTTTATTCACTACTTTTTTGTCTTTCTCTTCTATTCATTACTTTTCTGCCTTTCTCTATTCATCACGTTTCTATGTTTATTCGTTTATTCACTACTTTTTTGTCTTTCTCTTCTATTCATTACTTTTCTGCCTTTCCCTATTCATCACGTTTCTATGTTTATTCGTTTATTCACTACTTTTTCGTCTTTATCTTCTATTCATTACTTTTCTGCCTTTCTCTATTCATCACGTTTCTATGTTTATTCGTTTATTCACTACTTTTTTGTCTTTCTCTTCTATTCATTATTTTTCTGTCTTTCTCTATTCATCAGCTTTCTATGTCTATTCGTTTATTCACTACTTTATTGTCTTTCTCTTCTATTCATTATTTTTCTGTCTTTCTCTATTATTCTTCACGTTTCTATGTTTACTCATTTATTTATTACTTTTCCGTCTTTCTCTTTTATTCTTTACTTTTCTGTCTTTCTCTATTATTTTTCACGTTTCTATGTTTACTCGTTCATTCACTACTTTTTTGTCTTTCTCTTCTATTCATTATTTTTCTGTCTTTCTCTATTCATCAGCTTTCTATGTCTATTCGTTTATTCACTACTTTATTGTCTTTCTCTTCTATTCATTACTTTTCTGTTAATTATAAAACATACAGTACTCACAATAGTTAATAACGTGAATTGAAGAAACCTATAATTTTACGTGAAAAATACTGTATCTATAAATAATTTTTAACTTTTCTTTAATCAAACTAAATAAATGCCACACATCAGCTTTCTTTTTACCACTCTCGATTTATTTTATAACATTGACTTTATTTTCCACAATTAAAACTTTTCATTTCATTGCACCTTGCTCCATTCTACTTTATGTAATGCCTATTTACAAACTCAATGTCTGAAGTCAGTATGAACTGAATGTCTGGATTGCAGTACGATATACAGATTTGCCTAATGATGTTTTCAAAGTCTTGGCACGACAGAAGAAAGAGTTTGACCTACTCCACGCTTAATCCCCTTTCATAGAGTTCCAGTTCTTGATCTGTAAAATTATTTCGTCGCAGTAACTGCAAGCGGTATTGGTCGCTTATGACATTACTGGATACCCGTGAATTTCTGTCAATGGCAGCCTCTGTTCAGTGTGCGTAAAACATGATTTTTTTAAAGAATTTACAGTTACTGAATGCCGCGATAAACGAGTTGAATATGAAAATATGTCTTTATATAATTACTAAATCGCATCCTTTTAATACGGATAAAAATTGTACTTCATAATGACTGTTACTGTAGCGGAGGTGTTGCACTGACTGTGATCGCTATAACGAAGTTCATCTGTACTTTGTAATGCAATATGAAGTGTAGACGAAAATTTCAATTCCATTCTGAATGATGAAAAATGAAGTAGTGAAATTGACTCAATTATTTTGGAAAGGGAATAGAGTACGAATTTCTTAAGGTAATAATTATAATTTCGTGGTTATAAATTAAATCAAAATATTTATGGAAATATAATTTAGTGTGCTAGATCTTCGATATTGTCAGTGCCAATAATCTTTCATTTTAAATAGCCCACTTACTTACTTACAAATGGCTTTTAAGGAACCCGCAGGTTCATTCCGCCCTCACATAAGCCCGCCATTGGTCCCTATCCTATGCAAGATTAATCCAGTCTCTACCATCATATCCCACCTCCCTCAAATCAATTTTAATATTATCCTCCCATCTACGTCTCGCCTTCCCAAAGATCTTTTTCCCTCTGGCCTCCCAACTAACACTCTATATGCATTTCTGGATTCACCCATACGTGCTACATGCCCTGCCCATCTCAAACGTCTGGATTTAATGTTCCTAATTATGTCAGGTGAAGAATACAATGCGTGCAGTTTTGCGTTGCGTAACTATCTCCATTCTCCTGTAACTTCATACCTCTTAGCCCCAAATATTTTCCTTATTCTCAAACACCCTTAACCTATGTTCCTCTCTCGAAGTGAGAGTCCAAGTTTCACAGCCATACAGAGCAACCGGTAATATAACTGTTTTATAAATTCTAACTTTCAGATTTTTTGACAGCAAAGTAGGCTAGATTACATAAGCTTCTCAACCGAATAATAACAGACATTTCCCATATTTATTCTGCGTTTAATTTCCTCCTGAGTATCATTTATATTTGTTACTGTTGCTCCAAGATATTTGAATTTTTCCACCTCTTCGAAGGATAAATCTCCAATTTTTGTGTTTCCATTTCGTACAATATTCTGGTCACGAGACATAATCATATACTTTTGTCTTTTCGGGATTTACTTCCAAACCTATCGCTTTACTTGCTTCAAGTAAAATTCCCGTGTTTTCCCTAATCGTTTGTGGATTCCCTCCTAACATATTCACATCATCCGCATAGACAAGCAGCTGATATAACCCGTTCAATTCCAAACCCTGTCTGTTATCCTGAACTTTCCTAATGACATATTCTAGAGCGAAGTTAAAAAGTAAAGGTGATAGTGCATCCCCTTGCTTTAGCCCACAATGAATTGAAAAAGCATCAGACAGAAACTGACCTATACGGACTCTGCTGCAAGTTTCACTGAGATACGTTTTAATTAATCAAACTAGTTTCTTGGGAATACCAAATTGAATAAGAATATTATATAAAACCTCTCTCTTAACCGAGCCATTCGAATTTAATTATAGAATTTAAAACCAATAACAATAAAATTTGGAGGGAAAGCTCCACCTTATTTCTTCAAACATGCTTGAAACAATGGCGCAGAGAAAAAGGTCATCCTCACATTGGAGCACTGGTGAAATTAAATAATACAGATAACCGAAATATTAGAACATAATCGTCGTCGCTATGCCACAAATCCCGCTAGTCGAACTCCTGTTCCTTTACAGAGAAATTGCTTGAGTGACAGAACGAAAGCTTTAAAGTGGTCCGTTGGTTTTCCTTCAGCAGCAGCATCCTTTGTGTGTAATAACTTGAAGATGCTTGTTTTCAACGTGGCCGTCTATCTTTTCAGCCCCTCGTCATCCCCCATTCATTTGAGGCCTCCCCCTCCCCATCATTGTGGTCTATTCAGTGCCTGGCCTCCCCAGTTATTCAAATTAATTTAGTGCCTGTTCTTACTCATCTGCCGGAATGCATCATCTGTCTTCTTTCTGCGTAAACCCGCGTTGAATGCTGGCTGGTACATTTGCACTCGCTTTGATATCCTCAAGTAACTACGTCACTGTTTATACCGACTTATTCAGTTCTTTGCAAGGTGCAGAAACATAGGGTAGTTTAGCTTTTCTTCGTGTTATTCTTCATCGACGCACCATTCATATTCTTCCTGTCAGTAATTATTTTTTTCCACTTTATATTGTTTCTCTTCTTCTACTCATTTATCTACTCTCTCTTCTTCCATGTCCTCTTTTCTTACACCATTACTATACTTTTTCTTCATTTTATTCCTTTACCAATCTCACGTTTTTGTCTTACCCTTTTTCATTTCTTTTCCCTACAACTTTCTTATCTTTCTTTCACTCAGCTTTCCATTCGATTTTTCCCCTTCTCTTTCTTTCTCCACTCTCTTTATGCTTTATTATTTTTTTCAATCATGAGCGTCAAAATAATTGCTATAGACATAGTCATATGACAATTACAAAAATAGAGCAACAATTGAAGGGGTCATGAGCAAAAGGTGCTATCTAACAAAATCTGAATTTGTGCCAAGGTGAACTTCCATTTCCGATCCTGCTTTAAATATAATTCAATCAGAACAGCAGATCCGTATGTTGTTTCAGTTAATTCTTTCCGAAGAAGTATGAACACAAGACGAGAAAATCGAATGAAAATTGGAGGACTCAGAGCCAAAGGCGACCAACCCACAATGTTGTATTGTTCATTATTAAGCCTTTTTTCAAAACTACACATCGTTGTTATAGATTCATGATGTTTTTTTGTTTTTTTGTTTTTATTCAATGTAGACCATTTAAAATAAATTGTGAAACCAATCATTTTTGTAAGGATCCTCTTCATATCAACTCTTATTTACTCATTTTTTAATTGTGTGTTAGTCGCCTTTGACTCTGAGCCCTTCAATTTTAGCTGATATGGAAGCAGAATTGAACCTGTGCACCACATTTAGATTTTATTAGATAGCACCTTTTTCTGGTGATCCCATCAATTGATAAAACACGTAAAAATGAGAAGCATAAAATAAACATACAAAACTGGTTGTCAATAAACAATAAAAATATATTTATAATAATGTAGTAACATAGGATATACTTACTTACTGGCTTTTAAGGAACCCGGAGGTTCATTGCCGCCCTCACATAAGCCCGCCATTGGTCCCTATCCTGAGCAAGATTAATCCATTCTCTATCATCATATCCCACCACCCTCAAATCCATTTTAATATTATCCTCCCATCTATGTCTCGGCCTCCCCAAAGGTATTTTTCCCTCCGGTCTCCCAACTAACACTCTATATGCATTTCTGGATTCGCCCATACGTGCTACATGCCCTGCCCATCTCAAACGTCTGGATTTAATGTTCCTAATTATGTCAGGTGAAGAATACAAATAAACTTGTACTTGCTATTTGGGAAAAGGAAATTGTACCAGAACAATGGAAGGAGTCCATAATTGTACCTACTTTTAAAAAGGGGGACAAAACCAACTGTGATAACTTTCGAGGAATATCACTTTTGTTGACGTCGTACAAAATTTTGTCCAATATTCTTTTGAGAAGATTAACTCCGTACGTAGATGAAATTATTGGGGATCATCAGTGCGGTTTTCGGCGTAATAGATCGACTATTGATCAGATTTTTTGTATTCGACAAATAATGGAGAAAAAATGGGAGTATAAGGGTACAGTACATCAGTTATTTATAGATTTCAAAAAGGCTTATGACTCTGTTAAGAGGGAAGTATTATATGATATTCTTATTGCATTTGGTATTCCCAAGAAACTAGTTCGATTAATTAAAATGTGTCTCAGTGAAACATACAGCAGAGTCCGTATAGGTCAGTTTCTATCTGATGCTTTTCCAATTCACTGCGGGCTAAAGCAGGGAGATGCACTATCACCTTTACTTTTTAACTTCGCTCTAGAATATGCCATTAGGAAAGTTCAGGATAACAGGCAGGGTTTGGAATTGAACGGGTTACATCAGCTTCTTGTCTATGCGGATGACGTGAATATGTTAGGAGAAAATATACAAACGATTAGGGAAAACACGGAAATTTTACTTGAAGCAAGTAGAGCGATCGGTTTGGAAGTAAATCCCGAAAAGACAAAGTGTATGATTATGTCTCGTGACCAGAATATTGTACGAAATGGAAATATAAAAATTGGAGATTTATCCTTCGAAGAGGTGGAAAAATTCAAATATCTTGGAGCAACAGTAACAAATATAAATGACACTCGGGAGGAAATTAAACGCAGAATAAATATGGGAAATGCGTGTTATTATTCGGTTGAGAAGCTCTTATCATCCAGTCTGCTGTCCAAAAATCTGAAAGTTAGAATTTATAAAACAGTTATATTACCGGTTCTTCTGTATGGTTGTGAAACTTGGACTCTCACTCTGAGAGAGGAACATAGGTTCAGGGTGTTTGAGAATAAGGTGCTAAGGAAAATATTTGGGGCTAAGCGGGATGAAGTTACAGGAGAATGGAGAAAGTTACACAACACAGAACTGCACGCATTGTATTCTTCACCTGACATAATTAGGAACATTAAATCCAGACGTTTGAGATGGGCAGGGCATGTAGCACGTATGGGCGAATCCAGAAATGCATATAGAGTGTTAGTTGGGAGACCGGAGGGAAAAAGACCTTTAGGGAGGCCGAGACGTAGATGGGAGAATAATATTAAAATGGATTTGAGGGAGGTGGGGTATGATGATAGAGACTGATTAATCTTGCACAGGATAGGGACCGCTGGCGGGCTTATGTGAGGGCGGCAATGAACCTTCGGGTTCCTTAAAAGCCATTTGTAAGTAAGTAAGTAAGTAAGAAGAATACAATGCATGCAGTTCTGCGTTGTGTAACTTTCTCCATTCTCCTGTAACTTCATTCCTAACATAGGATATAGTAACATAAAAGAATGGTAGCAATGACAAAGGAAGCGTTTAATAGAATAAGGAGCGTCTTCTCTGGAATTATGGGATAAAAAAACTAAGAAAGAGACTAATGAGGTGCTTTGTGTGGAGTTTGGTGCTGTATGAGGCACAAATATGGACATTACGACGAAGTGGAAAGAAACGATTAGAAGCGTTTGACATGTGTATATCAAGAAGACTGGAGCACATGAAATGGCAGACAGAGTAAGAAATGAAGCTGTGCTACGAAAAGTGGGTAAAAACAGAGTAATGCTGAAACTGATCAGGAAGAGAAAAAGGCATTGGCTGGGTCACAGACGTAGAAGAAACTGCGTACTGAAGGGTACACCGAAACGAATGGTGAACGGGAGAAATCCATGCAGAAGATCAGATGATAGACAACATTACGATATAGGCTATGGGTCGTAAGCAGAGACTAAGGAAAATAGGAAAGATTGATCAATGCTGGGTTTTGTAGTGAAATACCTACCCTTGGGCAGAAAACTATGAATAAAATGAATATTAACATTAGAATAAAAAATCACTTATAGAATAAAACACTTATTTACCAGCCGTATTCGTATTGTAACTTTCAATCTATTATAACCAACAAAATAAAGTTTCTGAGGTAATTTATTGAACATATTAGTAACTACGGAATTAAACCATTTCTTCAGTTTGGTCAACTGACTTGCGGTGTACTTAATAAATAATTAAATCTGATAGGTTAGCTGCGGAACCGAGTCTTGTAATTAAGACTTCAAATTCATTTCAACTCTAGTCAAGCAATGAGATAATGAACATTAATGCATGTCAGTGTGCATCATACGCCGAGCGAGTTAAAATACGGATCGCCTTTTCTAAAAAAGAACTTACTGGCATAACCCCAAACATGAATACCATTAAGATAGAATACTGTGGAAAAATTCTCAATAAGCAGTCTTTAAATGTTCCCTTGTTATCAGTAATTCTTTTAATTACCTTAACATATAAATTACCCTAGATAACCGATCACAAAATTGAATTATATATTCTGTTGAAGTCAACTTAGCATTGCTGCGGTGTATACCGAGCAATTTTACAGGAGCTAACAATTATCATCATCTAGTAAATGTTTAAAAAATATGTATACTTTTATTCGCATTCATAGTGAAACCATTCGCTTGATACCAGCTGGTCGTGTCTTGGAAACAAGTAGTCATGGAATCTCACAAGTCACACATATTACTTTTGGTCCAATAGAATGAAGTTTCCTCCGCAAATTGTATAGTTTCCAAATTAATATTATGAGTAACAGAGATATCAGTAACCAAACAAGAACGGGCCCAGAACTGAACCCTGTGCAACATCAAATTTAATATCCATGACTTGAGAAAATTGACATGATTTCTCCTGTTCTCGTGTTACTATTCTCCTTTTCTCATATTCCTACTTTCCTCCTGCCTCTTTCTTCTCCGTTTTTCCTTTATATTTATCTTTATTCTCTCTCTCTCATATTTCCTCTTTGTCTAACTATTCCATCTCT
This sequence comes from Periplaneta americana, assembly GCF_040183065.1. Lineage (NCBI taxonomy): Eukaryota > Metazoa > Arthropoda > Insecta > Blattodea > Blattidae > Periplaneta > Periplaneta americana. The sequence continues at coordinate 150,173,330 of NC_091125.1, read as the reverse complement.
TCCTCTTTCTCTCTTACTACCTTTTTAATCCTCTTTCTCTCACGCTTACAATTGTAAGAAATTGGACCATTTTGAAAGTTTGGAACGTTAGGTACCCTTCCTGAATAATTCCATATTTTTTTTAGTTGGTTATTTAACGACGCTGTATCAACTACGACGTTATTTAGCATCGATGAGATTGGTGATAGCGAGATGGTATTTGGCGAGATGTGGTCGAGGATTCGCTATAGATTACCTGACATTCACCTTACGGTTGGGGAAAACCTCGGAAAAACCCCAACCAGGTAATCAACCCAAGCGGGGAACGAACCCGGTAGACAAGCATCTTAACCGACTGAGCCACGCTGGTGACTAATTCCATACTAGTTTCTTGGAAATGTTTCCGTTAATTTCAACAAAACTCCTCTTACGTCAGTTGCTTTGTAGGATTTTAAAATTCAATGTGCAGAAATTATAATCTCGTGTGAAGTTATTTAATTTCACGTCATTCCACACTTTGTGTAATAAATTGATGTACAGTTGATTAGTTGAATTAACCAAGCTTAAAATTTTAGTCTGTAAAACAACATAGGCCTAATGCCTATTTCTGTAATTTAATTATGTATTTTTCTCATTTTCAGGTAGGCTGGAAAAATTCGTCTTGAAGAATTATGGATGTAAGTCACTTAGTATTCTATGGTAAATCGATATTGCATTCACTTGTGTTCGTAAACACTGTGGGTAAAAAGTTTTAAATTCGAAGTCATTTGCCATTTCGATAAAATAAGTTATGATATGAAATTCTCATAATGTTACATTAGGAACTCTGAAGCATTTTGTATCAGTACCTCTTTATACTTAAAAAATAAACAGGGTTCTTATTTATATGAGTTATTTCTACAAACATTTTCTTACCACAATATAGATTCAATCTTATTCATTTTAAATATAAATAATTATATATTTAAATTAGCAGTAAATCTATTATATTGTAATAATACATAGGGGGTTAGATCTGGCAACCGTGGGGGGCGGAACTCAATGGGCCCTCTTCGTCCAATTCAATGTCCCTGCAGATTGTCATCCACGAAAGCTCGTACGGCTAGATGGTAGTGTGATGGCGCCCCGTCCTGTTGGTAGAAGACCTAATCAGTTCCATAAAGCGCACATACACCTGGTAAAATTGATGTGCGTAACATTTCGAGATACACTTCTCCAATGACAGTACCATCAAAGAAAAAGGGTCCTACTAAGTCCCTAGAGATAGTCCACATCACACATGAACCCCTGGTAGATTGACCGCCTTATCCACATGAACATGAGGACTTTCCGGTCCCCAGTAGACGCAGTTATGGCGATTCAATGTTCCATTAAGTTTAAACTGGAACTCATCAGATCATACATAGCACACTCGTAATTCAAATCAATTGGCAGTATCAATATCACGATGCAGTCTTACAAAGAATGTATAAATTTTTTTGCGGACTCTGTGTGTGCGTGTATATATATATATATATATATATATATATATATATATATATATATATTGGAGCAACAGTAACAAATATAAATGACACTCGGGAGGAAATTAAACGCTGAATAAATATGGGAAATGTATGTTATTATTCGGTTGAGAAGCTTTTGTCATCCAGTCTGCTGTCAAAAAATCTGAAAGTTAGAATTTATAAAACAGTTATATTACCGGTTCTTCTGTATGGTTGTGAAACTTGGACTCTCACTTTGAGAGAGGAACAGAGATTGAGGGTTTTTGAGAATAAGGTTCTTAGGAAAATATTTGGGGCTAAAAGGGATGAAGTTACAGGAGAATGGAGAAAGTTACACAACACAGAACTGCACGCATTGTATTCTTCACCTGACATAATTAGGAACATTAAATCCAGACGTTTGAGATGGGCAGGGCATGTAGTACGTATGGGCGAATCCAGAAATGCATATAGAGTGTTAGTTGGGAGGCCAGAGGGGAAAAGACCTTTGGGGAGGCCGAGACGTAGATGGGAAGATAATATTAAAATGGATTTGAGGGAGGTGGGATATGATGATAGAGACTGGATTAATCTTGCTCAGGATAGGGACCAATGGCGGGCTTATGTGAGGACGGCAATGAACCTCCGGGTTCCTTAAAAGCCAGTAAGTAAGTGTATATATATATATATATATATATATATATATATATATAATTTCATTTTGATTGACTTTAAACGTTTCTAATTTCTAATCAAATGACAAGCATGCAAATTAGTGAAGGACTATAGTCTCCCCAACAACATCCCGTGACATATGTTAATAGAGTTCAGGAACACTCTGTACTTAATTATAAATATTTACAATTTAATTTCCTTGTGCCGATTTTGACAACCAGTGCACGACGTTTTTGTTGTTTGTCCTCACTCTGGTGAGATCAAGTGACCGCAGCGGCTGATCGCACTGCCCTCTAATTTCCGCGCCGACACTGACCTCGTACCTTGATACAGTTGAGCCCCTCTAATCACAGCGGGCAGGAAGGCCATTAGGACTTCGGGCGCAGGTCAAAGGCTCTTCCGATTTAATAAACGGGGAAAAGGGGGCCTTTTGATGTGAAAGAGGAAATGAATGGGCGGAGGGAGGGGGCGGAAAGGGGAGAAGAAAAGTTTACCCGACACAAAAACAAAGTTACGCAATGTTTTAACAAGGGCCGCAGACCGTTGGAAGGCATTGTCTTCACAGAACACGACAAACTTCATCACCGCGATAGGAGTGAAGCGGCAGAAATTCCATCAGTTTCATATGCGGGTGTTTCGACCAATGGAACCGGGTTTATTCCCGTGTATTTCCTCTGAGGTTTCGGATCTCTGATCTAGACTTTCTGAGAGCATTTCGGGCTTTTTCTCTCCTCATTTTACTATGTTCCGTCTGAGGAAAGCTCCTGGTGGTTAAGGAGAGAGGATGTTTAAGTACTTTGAAAAACCAATAAATTTTCAACTATCATTTTCTCCTTTTTAAAATCCTTATTGATATATGAAAAATATTGTTGCATACATTTGAATCCGTATTTATGGTCTTGTCAGCTGCTGTTACGTCATTTTTAAAGCTCTGGTGCACATGGTACACAGATTTTTAAATTACACTAAACAACAGTCTAGTATATACAGTCGCGAAGCTCAATACGTAGTAAATATGCATCCATAGATAGTTGCTAACCACTAGGATCGCTGCTATCGCCTCATTACAGACAATGTGAAACTGCACCGGCACAATCTATTGTTCCTAGTGCCCTCAATAACTCAAGATTCGTGACTGTACATATATACTGGACTGTGACTAAACTGTGATTGCAATTTCTCATAACTTAGTTTATTCAACACAAAAATGTTGTAAATATTAATGACACTTGCATGGCATTTGGCACACGCATTTCTTAGGTTATTAAAATATTTTTCTCTCGAATAGAAATTTGTTATTTTGTTTCATTTGAAAAATATTCTTGTATATTTCTGTAAAAGCACCTATGAAAATTTATTTTTAAAAATAATTATTTTACCAATTTTAAAGCCAGTATCAACATTTTGCTCTAAACATTTTAAAGAAAGTGCTTTTAGGAGTAAAATGCCACAAACGTTTTGAATTTATCTTTAAACGTGGCTGAGATATATCCATTTTGGTGAATTGCTGTATCCTGTGTTATTTTTTGTCGTTTTTTAAATTTGTATCTGTATATTATCTCCGTAAATATTAATGACACTTGAATGATATTTGACACACATATTTCTTAGGCTATTATAAAATTTTTCTCTCGAATAGAAATTTATTTTGTTTCATTTGAAAAATATTCTTCTATATTTCTGTAAAAGCACCTATAAAATTTATTCTTAAAAATATTTATCTTACAATTTTGAATGCCAGTATCAAAATTTTGCTCTAAACATTTTAAAGAAAGTGATTTTAGGAGTAAAATGCCACAAACGTTTTGAATTTATCTTTAAACATGGCTGAGATATATTCATTCTGGTGAATTGCTGTATCTTGTGTGTTTGTTTGTCGTTTTTTTTTTAATTTGGACCCCAAATATTTTTCAGGAAACTAATCTCGAATTTAAGTTGATTAATTGGTGGTGTTTCTACATGGGTCATTTCCAGCATTTGTATAACAAATGACGTCCATCAATTCATACCCTTCCCCATTATTGCTTTTATAACGATAGAGTTATAAATTCCTAACAGCGAGCAGTTTCAATACTAATGTAGTAAACGTCACAAGAATTATTTCACGGGAACAAGCGGTCGCGCTCTTGTACGAATACACCACGCTGATCCCGAGAAAAGGTGAAGATAAGAATGTGTGAATAAATGGTGCCGAAATGAGTCAGTGGTCCAACGCCGAAAGTTACCCATCACTTCTGATTAGTTAAAAATTCTTTTAAATGCAATTATTAGGCCTATATCATAATTTGTTTCTTCTTTATACTGTTTTCTTTTCAATAATTTAAATATGTTGTTTATTTTTACTTTTTTCTTTACTTATTTCTCCTGAAATAATGAACCCGACCACGAATGTTGCTCATACGGGATAAATTTATTTAAATTAGGTACTTTTTATGTCTGAATACCGATATGTAATATATTCAGTTTTGATCAATGTATTTAATAGTTTTATGCTCGACCATGCCGAAATGTAGTAATTATACACCTGGTAGCAGCCCTTTAATGGACCTCATTAAAGTACACCTATTCATTAAAGTTCAGGTGTTCCACCAATCCGAAAACACCATTGTAGCAATATGAAAGCGCAAGTATCGATTATTCTCGGATATGCAATCGAACGACAACTAGCGAAACGTCACGGATGCTGGAAATCCAATACTGTCGCAGAAGGTTATGTTCTGTTTCTATAATAATTAGCGTTAATTGTAAATAATATTCAAATAAATTCAATTTGTCACCTCTTTTTTCAATGTCTAAATCAATTTCAAGGTTATATCAAGAATGTTTATTTTACTCTCTAGATTATATCAAGGTCAATGACATTTGTGTCTCGGAAATAGTAATGCGTTATAAGAGCGGTATGTTGAAGTTTTCATGTTCCAGGAAAAGTTTGAAAAAGCGAAACGTAGTTGAGCTTTTTTAATTTCCGAGAATTGAAAGAAAACATACCGCTCGTGTATCGTACATTATTTTGTGCGAAGATCGTTTATTACATACCTGAAAGACGAATTTCTAATTACTTGCAATGAAATCTCCATCTTGGTTTCTGTTCAATGACGGAAAATTTGCAAAACAAAAATATCTATCTTCAACACTGTTGCTTTAAAATGTTTTCTGTGTTTACTATACTCCGGCAGGCCGTGATATACGTCTGTCTTCCCCCCCCCCCAGTCTGTAATGAGTCTGGAATCTTGTTGATTTTTTCACGGCTTCCTTAATGTTACTTGCATCACGAATGCAGTAACTTTAGTGGAGTTGTAGAGTTTACTTAATTTTAGCAAATATTTAAAAACAATAATTAACAGTGCAATTTAGGTGAAATTGCAGTGCTAAGTTTCCAATTTATAATTATTACTATATTGAACGTCTCTAAAAATATGTTAAAAGCCTAAAGCAGTAAAATCAATATGTCACTTAAGCGGTAAGAAGAGGGAAATTGTTATGTGTGTTAGGTTGGGAATACTGAATGTGGAATTTTAGACTTTCCGCGGATTGGTTTTGTGCGGAAAACAAGCAAATACGCACGATCTCGCACAAAAATCAATACTTTCGCGTCTGCGCACATCTCACAATTTACGAGATATTGCCCAAGGTCAGTTCTGCTCCCCAGTCAGATAAGAATAACATGAATACTTACGAATAATTTCAAGTTAGAAATATGGTCGAGCATAAAAAGTCGTATGAAACTTGCCTGTAATGGTAATTAAGACGCTCGTATGAAAATTATGAAACGAGCTCTGCGCTCGTTTCATAAACATACTCGCATCTTAATTACTATAATTATAGGCTCGTTTCATAAACATACTCGCGTCTTAATTACTATAATTATAGGCTCGTTGCATAATGTACTATTTTCATACTATTACTTTGTTTTTATGATAATTTCTATTGCTTTTAATATTTCAGTGCTGATTGTTAAATATTGTGAAAATTAAATTAAATAGAAAGAAAAATGTACTGAACAATTGCAATGGAAGAAATATTGATCAAATGTCGAGACCGGCCCGTTTCTCCAAATAGGTATTTCTGCCGGTCTCTGTGTTTCAAATTTTGCAGTAAAATGGCTTATAGTTCGCTTGTAGCTCTGAGCCCCGTATTCAGATGGTCCCGATGGAACGCGTTTGTATCAATTCAGCTGAAAGAATAAGTTTATAAACAATTCACTCGTACACATTGTAACAGATAATGGATTCGTTTATGAAAAGCAAGGGTAATGAAGAATGAAGCGTAAAAAAGCAATAAAATGGGATTCTGTGCAATAGCAACCCATCACGGGCTCTATCAATAAGCCACCCTCCCGCCGCCGCGGGGTGGCTGCGGTGAATTCAAACTGGGGTAGATTTATTTTTCTTGCTTCACGTATTGCTGCGCTATTTTAAGTGACATCTACAGAACATCCCGAGTTTTGAGACGAGTGGTGGCAACATTAAGGGATGCTGAAGTGTTGGAGTACTTGTCCTTCGGAGACGTAGAATTTCTGTTTCTTATTCGTTTTACTATTATTATTATTATTATTATTATTATTATTATTATTATTGTTATTATTATTATTATTGTTATTGTTATTATTCTTATTATTATTACTATTATTGTTATTATTATTGTTATTATTGTTGTTATTATTGTTGTTATTATTATTGTTATTGTTATTGTTATTATTGTTATTATTATTATTATTGTTATTATTGTTATTATTATTGCTTTGATTATTATTATTTTTGTTATTATTATTATTATTATTATTATTATTATTATTATTATTATTATTATTATTTCACGGGATGCAAATAATAATAATAATAATAATAATAATAATAATAATATTTCATCCCGTGAAATAATAATAATAATAATAATAATAATAATAATAATAATAATAATAATAATAAACACAATAATATAGGCTAATAATAATAATAATAATAATAATAATAATAATAATAATAATAATAATAATAATAATAATAAACAAGAAAGAAACTTTAGGGAGGGTATGTATGTCTGCCCACAGATATTGGAGAAAAAAAGCACTAGAAGGGTACAGTACATCAGTTATTCATAGATTTCGAAAAGGCATATGACTCGGTTAAGAGAGAAGTTTTATAGGCCTATAACATTCTTATGAGTCCGTATAGGCCCAGTTTCTGCTTTTCCAAATCATTGCGGACTAAAGCAGAGATATGCACTATCACCTTTACTTTTTAACTTCGCTCTAGTAGGCTATGTCATTAGGAAAGTTCAGGATAACAGAGAGGATTTGGAATTGAACGGGTTACATCAGCTTCTTGTCTATGCGGATGACGTAAATATGTTAGGAGAAAATCCACAAACGATTAGGGAAAACATGGAAATTTTACTTGAAGCAAGTTCAGCGATAGGTTTGGAAGTAAATCCCGAAAAGATGAACTATATGATTATGTCTCGTGACCAGATTATTGTACGAAATGGAAATACAAAAATTGGAGATTTATCCTTCGAAGAGGTGGAACAATTCAAATATCTTGGAGCAACAGTAACAAATATAAATGACACTCGGGAGGAAATTAAACGCAGAATAAATATGGGAAATGCGTGTTATTATTCGGTTGAGAAGCTCTTATCATCCAGTCTGTTGTCAAAAAATCTGAAAGTTAGAATTTATAAAGCAGTTATATTACCGGTTCTTCTGTATGGTTGTGAAACTTGGACTCTCACTCTGAGAGAGGAACATAGGTTAAGGGTGTTTGAGAATAAGGTGCTTAGGAAAATATCTGAGGCTAAGAGAGATGAAGTTACAGGAGAATGGAGAAAGTTACACAACGCAGAACTGCACGCATTGTATTCTTCACCTGACATCATTAGGAACATTAAATCCAGACGTTTGAGATGGACAGGGCATGTAATACGTAAAGGCGAATCCAGAAATGCATATAGAGTGTTAGTTGGAAGGCCAGAGGGAATAAGACCCTTGGGGAGGCCGAGTCGTAGGTGGGAGGATAATATTAACATCATTAGGAACATTAAATCCAGACGTTTGAGATGGACAGGGCATGTAATACGTAAAGGCGAATCCAGAAATGCATATAGAGTGTTAGTTGGAAGGCCAGAGGGAATAAGACCCTTGGGGAGGCCGAGTCGTAGGTGGGAGGATAATATTAAAATGGATTTGAGGGAGGTGGAATATGATGATAAAGACTGGATTAATCTTGCTCAGGATAGGGACCAATGGCGGGCTTATGTGAGGGCGGCAATGAACTTTCGGGTTCCTTAAAAGTCATTTGTAAGTAAGTATGTATGTCTGCACAGTTTGATATTGGTCGCACCTGCATCAAATTGAGCACTAAAGCTTCATGTCTCTAGTCACCAGGTTTTCCTTACACCTGATAAGTATTTGTTACCTAAATAAGTAATCCATGTTGAATCTTGCACATACAACCCAAAAACCAAAAACTCAACACACTAGAACAATATGAAATATACAGACACAATAAAACACACCCCAATCAAATTCTCAACATACAGATCAATTTCAGAACACACACACTATTTGACACAACTCTTCATTACACGAACACACCCACACAACTGGCAGCGAAGTTGAGATAGCGCCGAGATCTAGTGGGCTCTGAGGATGGTGTCGAATAGCAGCGAAACAGCTGTAAGCCGCAGATGCTTACGTAATTAACACGAGTAAGGTCGCCATTTAATCAATTATCTAAATAATTAGTTAGGTTTTTACATTGGTACTAAAATGGTGAGGAATACGGGGTATTTCAATGGCTTAGTTACAAATTTTTAGAGGTGGTAGAGATGATAAAATTGAAACATTTTCGTAATTCTTATTATGAATTATTTTAGTAACATCTATCATAACGTATCTACAACATAAACAAAATCTCTGACATGCAGTTCAAAAACGTTTTTAATTTTTCTTAAAAATTCATAGTAAATGTTTTATAAAAATTTTATCATTATTAGATGTTTAAAAAACTATAATTCTACATTAAAGATTTTAGAGTATTTTGTTCACAAGGGAAATCTATACATTAACTACTTTTTTAGTTAGGTTTAAAAAAAAAACATTAAAATTGCTTAGTGCTGTATAGATAATGTATATTAAGCATGCCAATTTTTATTTCCAAAATGTTAAATAAAGTAAAATATTATACTAGCGGAAGGTGTGCTGCACCTCTTCTTTAAAGAGGCCATCAAATATAGAGGTTTGCACTGTAACAGACACACTACCGGTACTGTTGGGGTGAATAGAATTACTAACAGAATTTTGAAAGAATACTAGAGATTCAAAATTCGTAGAAAGATAAACTCAGTCACTTCTTTGAATAGGAGTTACCTTGCGAGAACTATTGGATAATTGCTGGAAGACAGAAGTATATAACAATTAGAGGGAGAGAAGAGGAATTCTTGAAAAAAAAAAAATAAAGATAGGAGAAGAAAATAATAAAAAGCACAGGGCGGAGCAAATTCCTAGGAGCAGAATACTTCTGACTTCTTAATTCCAAAGGAGCCTGGAGGTTGTTTCATGGAGCACAAAGGGGTTGGGTGGTCGAGGGAGGGGTTGAGAATAAGAAAACGATTCTGGTGCAATTAAAACTTTAATTTGAGAGAGAGGCCGTTGGAGGGAAAGAGAGAGCGAAGTAAAGCGATGTTATCTCACGAGGTTCTGAGGGGTGTCGGTGTATGCAAGAAAGGGTGCGCGGGAGGAAGGTGAGGGGATGGGGTTTTTCTCGGCAATCCCCGCCCCCAAAACCCCCCTCCTTTCTCTCTCTGCCCTTTTTGGAACGTATTGCAGGAAACCCGGGGATAGACCAACACAGCTCCTGATACAATGCTAATTTCACCCCCCAAGTACTGCTCTGCTGTTATGGTACACTAACTCGTAAGCGCTTTCTCTCTGTGTACCACCATATTGTATTATACAGAGTGTAGTACAGTTACGCCCCTTTCTCTGCTTTATGTTGTATACACTGAATGAGCTAGTTGCTGATTCACACGTCATTAGCCTAATTTTAGCCTACAAACACAGACACTTGTTTAAAGGCGAGTGTATTTCAACATTGCGTCTCCAAATCTCGTGAAAACAAAGAAATTGTTGGTTAATATTGTCTGACATCCAACAATTTTATGAGTTTATTGTGCCAACGCTGTCTGACAAATGAACACAAATTGAACATACGTAGAATAGATTTAACATGTGTTTTTATCGGCCTCAAAGTGGAACCCTGTGGAACACAGCATAAATTAATAGGCCTATATGGATTAGAGTAAGAATTTTCAAGTCCAACACAGGATTGTCTATCTTTCAAATAATTTTCAAACTAGCCCAGGTAGTTAGTGGTAAGACCAAAATAATTTAATTTACTCCGTAACATATTATGAGGAATAACATTAAACGCTTTGTTAAAGTAAAAATAAATGGAATCAATTTGACCCTGAGTTTCAACTAACGATAATAATAATAATAATAATAATAATAATAATAATAATAATAATAATAATAATAATAATAATAATAATAGTAAAATTCCTCGTAAACGGCACCCAAAAAACCGGCAATACCAAAACAACGGCATTTTGGCTGGGCCAAAAAGAAAAAATTCTGCCACATTGTCACAGTCTGAGCCGTCAGTTTTGCCACATTAGGAAGTTCGCAAGAACTTATATTTTCATTGAATATTCAAACCTGAAATTGGTGTACATATTATTTGTGTTGTGTGATGTGTTTTAAAAAGGAAAATACACACAGCTTTTATGTTTAGGCCTATTTAATTACGTTCGGGCCGTCAATGTTGTCACATTAGGAAGTTCGCACGAAGTTTCGTTTTCAGTGAATATTCAAACCTAAAATTAGTGTATTATTTGTGTTGTGTGATGTGTTTTAATAAGGAAAATTCCTACAGTTTTCATGTTTATTTAGTTATGTTCGGGCCACTTTAGGAAATTCGGACGAACTTTAATTTTCAGTGAATATTCGAACCTAAAATTAGTGTGTTATTTATATTTTGTGATACAGTAAGTTTTAACAAAGAAAATCAACACAGTTTTAATGTTTGTTTAGTTACGTTTGGGCCGTCAGTGTTGCTACTTTAGGAAGTTCGCACGAAATTTAATTTTCAGTGAATATTCGAACTAAAAATTAGTGTATTATTTGTGTTTTGTGATACAGTATGTTTTAACAAAGAAAATCAACACAGTTTTAATGTTTGTTTAGTTACGTTTGAGCCGTCAGTGTTGCTACTTTAGGAAGTTCGCACGAAATTTAATTTTCAGTGAATATTCAAACCTAAAATTAGTGTGTTATTTGTATTTTGTGATACAGTATGTTTTAACAAAGAAAATCAACACAGTTTTAATGTTTGTTTAGTTACGTTTGGGCCGTCAGTGTTGCTACTTTAGGAAGTTCGCACAAAATTTAATTTTCAGTGTATATTCGAACCAAAAATTAGTGTATTATTTGTGTTTTGTGATACAGTATGTTTAACAAAGAAAATCAACACAGTTTTAATGTTTGTTTAGTTACGTTTGGGCCGTCAGTGTTGCTACTTTAGGAAGTTCGCACGAAATTTAATTTTCAGTGAATATTCAAACTTAAAATTAGTGTGTTATTTGTATTTTGTGATACAGTATGTTTTAACAAAGAAAATCCACACAGTTTTAATGTTTGTTTAGTTACGTTTGGGCCGTCAGTGTTGCTACTTTAGGAAGTTCGCACGAAATTTAATTTTCAGTGAATATTCGAACCTAAAATTAGTGTGTTATTTGTATTTTGTGATATGTTTTAACAAGGAAAATAAACACAGTATTTATATTTATTCAGTTATGAGCAAGTGATAGAGAAATAAGCTTCATATGGCTGCAGTTTCAACATTTGACACCATGAAATACGAACTTTTTTTTGTAAAATAGTGACAAAAAAACAACAGACCGACCCTTGTAGCTGATTTCAGAGCCTTGTTCACTCCAGAGCACGATAGACTGGCAACTAAGACTTTCGTGGTTCGAATATTGCATAGGAAGGAAACTTTTTATTGTTACTTATTCAAATTTATATCCCAATACTTTTCGATTCCAGCGATATTTTACCACTTAATTAACTTATTATTCCCAGAACATGAATTTTACCAGCAATCGAAAAGTATTGGAAATAAATTTGAATAAGGAACAAAAAAAAAAAAAAGGTTCCTTTCCAGGCAGGATTCGAACCACGAAAGTCTTAGTTACCAGTCTATCGTACTCTGGAGTGAACAAGGCTCTGAAATCAGCTACGAGGGTCGGTTCGGTTTTTTTTTGCCACTACTGTATATACCGGTATTTATTCAATTATCCGGCAAAATCTCCTCTCTGAAACTAGTTTGGTCCCTTTGGTGTCGGATAAGAGGAGTTCTACTATAATAATAATAATAATAATAATAATAATAATAATAATAATAATAACAATAATAATAATAATAATAATAATATGAAATTAGACCTGTCATATCCAGTTTATACAAAATAGTCCAAAAAATACATTTAAAAATATGCTTAAGGACCTTACTAATAGACGGTAATTATACACAGTAGTTAAAGGGTGTAAATGATATATTCTTATTGAAGTGTTGTATCAGTGAAGGATTATGTTGTGTCAGTGAAGTGTGTTGTATCAGTGAATAAGTATCTCGTGTCAGTGAAGTGTGCTGTGTAAGTGAAACGTGTTCCTGTCAGTGAAGCTTTATAGTTTATAGTGGCAGTGCAAAGAATTTGAACAGTGAAATGTTTTTGAAGTGTTAGTGAAATCAGGATAGAATCAGTGAAATGTGTCGTAGTTCCAGTGCAGTGAGTGATTTGACAGCGAAATGAGTGTAATGTTGAAAGGTACTTGTGCAGATATGAACATATACTCGTGGGTTTTAGTTCGATCTTAGTTTTAAGATACAAATTAGAATATTTCAAATGTTATTTTAAGTGATCGTTTCATGTATTTTAGTATATTCCCTGTTGTTGTTGTTATTATTATTATTATTATTATTTATTGTTAGTATTAATTATTAGTATTATTATTAATTGTATTTTTAATTAATAAGTGTATTATTGTCATTATTGAGTGTAATTAGTTACCACTGCCACCGGGTATATACCCATTGCAGTGTGAATAAATACATACATACATACATACAAAAATATATTGCTTATTAAAATATGAATAGATTGAACAAGAGAAAGAGAAATTTAATGAAATCAAAATTATTGGACCATAACCGAGGGGGGTGGGAACAGAGGACAAGGAACGCGACGAATAAATGGGAATTTGATGAAACAACGACAAATATTTTATTAAATTTGAACCAAGACTGATTGCGGACGCTGCAGCACTACACTCTTGAACACTCAGATGGAAACCACAGTTAAGGAATGCCATAGCGAACTGCGGTGGAGCCCTCTATCAGGCTGGAATCGATATTCGGACTACATAATGAATCTTGTGTGAAATGACGCAGACCAGATTGGGAGAGTGGGAGGAGGGCTCAATGTCACGTGATGTATGGGCGCAGATAACCTGTGGCACCACATTACGCCACCTATTTCACGCTCCAATCGTAAAACATTACTAAAAATCGAATGTTTTGGGCTGGGGAATTAAAAGTGATATATGCAGCGGGCAAAGTGAGAGCGACTATAAACAAGTGCGGCATTATTTACGCTCCCACCCCGCGAATAATGGAAATGGTGAGAATTCATAATACTAGTACGAACGTTTTCATTATGTCAGTCTTAATATTAACACGCACTCCACTGTGCGAAAGCATACAACGGCATAGTCCTGACATTAAGGTTGAATTTTAGGTAACAATGCGCGTAAAATGAACTCAGTACTATTTTCCACATGCCAGTTTTATTATTAATACAATTTTCTAAACTAAATTTAATATTACACACAAACTAAAAGCAATTTCATTAAGTAGTACCAAGATTTCGTTTCCCAGAAACCACAGTAAAGCATGGAGGGCACTTCACTTTATTATGAGAATCTTGAGAAAGGCTAGCCCCAAATCGAGGGAAATAGCATATCTAACGTCAGTGCGACCGTTAATGGAATACGGAACTACGTGTTGGGATCCCTATGGAATATACCAGATAAATTCCTTAGAAAGAATCCAGTATAGGGCAGCGAAATTTGTTAAAGGTAAAAGAGAAGATGGAAACGATACGATAAAAGAACTTCAATGGGAAACTTTGGAAAACAGACGTAGGAAAACTAGAATAACATCATTGTATAGAGCACATCTAGGTCAGAAAGCATGGGTAGACATAACGGCTCGGTTAGAAAAGCCAACGTACCATGGTAGGAACGATCATGATTTCAAAATCAAATGTAGGAAACAGAAAACGGATGTAGGTAAATTCTCATTTTTAAATAGAACTATAAATGATTGGAATGACCTACCTGCAGCGGTCTTTGAGGGCTGTCCTTCCTTAAGGAGATTCAAGAATAATTTAAAAAGTTGTATATAAAGTGAAAATTAAAATTAAGGTGACATTCAACATTTAATTTTTAAGGTGACATGTATTTATCTAGGCTGACGAGTTTACTTCCTTGGTTTGAATTGTAAATTATTTAAAAATAGCGTGTAAGAGGGCCTTAGACTAGAAATGTTTAGTTTAAATGTAGTTCTGTTTATAAGTATGCCTAAGGATGTAATTATTTGACTTATTTGAACTGTTGTATCAGTGAAGCGAGGTGAGTCAGTGAAGTTATGGTTTTACAGTGCAGTGAACAGTTCCGATCAGTGATAATTTATAGCGTCAATGAAATGTGTTCTATAGTGTCAGTGAAATGTGTTACAGAGTGTCAGTGAAATGCGTCATGGTGCCACTACAGGGAATGAGATGAGAGTAAAGTGAAAGACTATTGAAACTTATGTAGGACCTATACATAATTATGTAGGTTGTATTGTAAAATTAGGTATTTTATTTTATGTTTTATCATTATTGTGTTAAATTGTATTGTGTATTATTATTGTATTGTGTGTAAAATTGTATATGTGTTGTAAAATTGTATTGTGTATTGTAAATTTTATTGTGTATTGGTTATCATTTTATTGTGTGTTGTTAATATTGTATATACCACTGCCACCGGGTGCTTGCCCACTTGCAGTGTAAATAAATACATACATACATGGTAGCTAACATAGCTTGTGTTAATGTGACAAAAGAAGAGGGATTAATGTTAAATTAATAATACACATAACATTAACTTAACGACGACTCTCCTGCCAGTTTCAATATTAGCAGTATTTCTTATCCTAGCAACCACATAGAGTTACCACATATTGTGTTAACGTAACATAAGAAGACTGATTGCAACTTTCAATAATATTGTAATTAATAATTCACATAAAATTAACTTAAAAACGATTGCTCATGTCTGCTTTAGTAGGCCTATTAGTACTATTTTGTATGCTTGCAACTGTGTTTGGTTAAATTCAACGGTTAAAATCACACTACATTCTCTTACTAAAGCATTAATATATATTGTAAATAATAAGGGAAATAAGCAACATTCTTGACGTACTCCTTGATTTATGACATTCCACTTGGAAAGTTTATCTCTTACTTGTATTGTAATGTAGTTTTCTTCATAAATATTAGATAATGCTCTTACTAATTGATTGGGGACATTATCTCTTGTCAAAATTTCTATTAATTTAAAGTTTTTTATGGTATAAAAGACTATATTCAAATCAACCAATGTTAAATGAGTTTCTATTTGGAATTATAGTTAAAAACTAATTATTAAATTAACCTTATTTTTCCTTTAATATGAAATTAACAAACGATATAACAAATATTTGTAATATAAACACTTCAAAAATGAATCTCAAAAATGCTGTAAAGAAATAAACTGAACATAAATTTTGCATACTTTCATAAATGGAGTACAGTACAGGACACATTTTTAATGCTCACAATAATAGCATTCCCAATTGTCTGATATTTTCGAAACTCTAGCACAAGTTTCGTGAGCCCACATTTTACAAGACGAGTACTGTATCCAGTCTTCATTATGTATTTCTCCATACAAAATTCAGACATTTTCGAGATATGTTTCTTTCTTCTTCTTTTAGTTTTTTTTTTTTTCGCATCCGGATTCCATCTGCCTTTACATGGTTTAGGACTGACTTCTGACATCATTTACAGTACATTCTATAAATTGCAAACCATTAAATTATATTACGGATTGTTTTCATGTTAGTTATCGTTAGAGATTTCTAAAGAATATTAATTGTTAGTTAGCTTATATTTAGTGGTTCACGAGCTACAGAAAATGTCTTAGATGGTGCGAGTGTGAAAATCATAGGTGATTTTGGCATGAGAGCCGTTTTGACACCTTTCATAATTTTTCTAGGATTCTTTAACATACACGCGGAAGTCTGATACTGCTAGCTCCGAGGAAACTTTCCTGTGTTACCAAAATGTAAGACTTTTTACATAAAACAAATAAACAAACAAACAAACAACAAACAAAATCAACGAAATCGTCTAGCCGAGCAACCCACCGAATTCAGTTATCGGTAATGTATAGGAATCATTTCTTTTTCCTGGAATATACTTTATATAAAAAGATGCTTTCCTATCACGGTCACTATTTCAATTTTCCGTCAAGAATTAAAACCTTCCTCTTATTGCAAAAAGGTGTAGTCATAATGGGCTTTAGTATAATTAAAAGAGAAACTTTCTCCGCACTAAGCTTGAATAGCGGTTATAAAACCATGTTACTGTACTTCTTGAGTGGAAGATTCTTTAATTAACAGTCCAAATTGAAGCCACTGAATTCTTTTATCCCTTTTTCTTTTCTGTCACAAGGATTTATCCAGCGGTATGAACTAAGACTTTAGTCTACGATTATTGAATACCTGTCAGCAATTATTGATGTAATTGACAGCATTTATTTTATATGTAAAAATTTAATTTAGGATGCTCCCTGTTATTATTATTATTATTATTATTATTATTATTATTATTAGGCCTATTATTATTATTATTATTATTATTATTATTATTATTAGTAGTAGTTTTTTTTAGTTGGTTATTTTACGACGCTTTATCAACAGCTTAGGTTATTTAGCGTCTGAATGAGATGAAGGTGATAATGCCGGTGAAATGAGTCCGGGGTCCAACACCGAAAGTTACCCAGCATTTGCTCATATTGGGTTGAGGGAAAACCCCGGAAAAAACCTCAACCAGGTAACTTGTCCCGACCAGGAATCGAACCCGGGCCACCTGGTTTCGTGGCTAGACGCGCTAACCGTTACTCCACAGGTGTGGACTAGTAGTAGTTGTAGTAATTATTAGTATTATTATTAATTTATTATTAATTGTGTTTATTATTGTCATTATTGAGTGTAATTAGTTACCACTGCCACCGGGTATACACCCATTTGCAGTGTGAATAAATACATACATACAATATCTATTCACTCTGTGGTGTCACAGAAACGGGTATTAGATGAAATGTTCAAATGCTGTTAATGTAACTATACAGTTAAAAGCGAAGTTGCTTTTCCGAATATCAGTGTCCTATAATACTTGTTTCATGCCCACAACTCACAATCATCACGGCTAATAAAAGTACTATGTGTGTTACTACACTAACAATATCAGTATTCGTATCTCTTCCACACAAAAACACCATCAATAAAAGAACCAACGTTTTCATACTACTAGTAACATCATTCGAAGAAAAAAATTATTTGGACTACTATCATCATTACGAACACTTGTTTCATTACTAATAATATCACCACCAACACTACACTTCATTAACCCTTTATAAGCAGTCGCGCATAACTTTGTGACATTAAGAGTCGCGCGGGTGTTGCTGACACCCCAAATATAAGTAACAATGTGACTTCTTTTGTTCGTAAAAATTGATATAAAACTCCGGTATTTTAACTCCATATTGGAATTGAAATACATCATCTAACTTATCTATATATATAATTTGAACTGGTAATGGAAATTACGGGAAAACGGCTGAACGGATTTTAATAAATGGCCCCTCATTTTGAAGCTTGGAACCCAAAGTGTTTCGGAAAAGTAGTAGTTTTCAGTGAAATGTCAATTTTCCTACATAATTTTCCTATTTTCCAAAATCCATCTGTTGTCAGTTTTGAGAACTAATTTTATTCAATCACGGCCGACTTGATTGAATTTCAGAACAAAACACACACTACAATAAACAATAGACTATTACACGAAGGCAGGATTGCCGACATATTTAGAGCTCAATTCAATTTGTTATTAAAAACTGATTCTGCAGTGTATAATTTTCTGAGTACAGCTGTGTATTGGATATTCAAATCTACGAAACTTGAGGTGGTTTGATGACATTATTACCATTAGAAATTAAATATTATTATAGTTAATACCATGATGCGTCTATTTTTCATTAATTGTACATAATATTGATGCTATAGTGATGATATGAAAGTGAAAAGTTTTGAGGTTATGTAAGTAAATGTAGAGAATATCTTAATTTAGATCTTCATTTCTATAATTTACTGAGTGACTGCTATATATAACTACAAAACTTAAGATAATAATATTGTTATTAAAAAATCAACTATTTTTATACTTATTAAACCAGTGGGGTTGGGTCTTTTCCATATACTTAATGGCGGTGTCATTGTCTTCAGTATTGGCTCGAAAGAGCGCAAAAATTACAGTTCCTAAGGAAAGATAAAAAGGTATTACTTACTGATCAAATAAGAGGCCTAGAAAATTTTGTAGTCTCCAGATCATTTCAGCAAGATCTCTTAGTAGGATAAAATGATTTTACGCTCTACATTTCAAGTTCTACATGCAGCAGCTATACGAAAATGCTATTGTTCGAAAGCTTAGCAAACCTCACTTTTTTAACTTTTGCCTACAATCCATAATGACCTGAAATAGCTACTGCTATCGTCCTGACATTGATACTTGCGTTTTCGCGTTGAAACTCAAAAAGTGAAGTTGGATATTTTCAAGAAAAAGTATTTGGCCTAAAAAAATCCATTCAGAGGGAATATGCTTCATTATTATGGAAGCAAATAACTATCAAAAAGACAAGTATTCTTAATTGAAAATAAATCTGAAAAATTGTTATTTGAACGTCTAACGAACTTAGTTTGCAGCAGAATTTGCTGCACAAGCCACTAGTTTAATATATAATTTGAACTGGTAATGGAAATTACGAGAAAACCGCTGAACGGATTTTAATAAATGGCCACTCATTTTGAAGCTTGGAACCCAAGTTTTTCGGAAAAGTAGTAGTTTTCAGTGAAATGTCAATTTTCCTACATAATTTTCCTATTTTCCAAAATCCATCTGTTGTCAGTTTTGAGAACTAATTCTATTCAATCACGGCCGACTTGATTGAATTTCAGAACAAAACACACACTACAATAAACAATAGGCTATTACACGAAGGCCATGACCTGCAGGATTGACGACATGTTTAGAGCTCAATTCAATTTTTTTATTAAAAACTGATTCTGCAGTGTATAATTTTCTGAGTACAGCTGTGTATTGGATATTCAAATCTACGAAACTTGAGGTGGTTTGATGACATTATTACCATTAGAAATTAAATATTATTATAGTTAATACCATGATGCGTCTATTTTTCATTAATTGTACATAATATTGATGCTATAGTGATGATATGAAAGTGAAAAGTTTTGAGGTTATGTAAGTAAATGTAGAGAATATCTTAATTTAGATCTTCATTTCTATAATTTACTGAGTGACTGCTATATATAACTACAAAACTTAAGATAATAATATTGTTATTAAAAAATCAATAATTTTTATACTTATTAACCAAGTGGGGTTGCGTCTTTTTCATATACTTAATGACGGTGTAGTGTAGATATTGATATGTGTCATTGTCTTCAGTATTGGCTCGAGAGAGCGCAAAAATTACAGTTCGTAAGGAAAGATAAAAAGTTATTACTTACTGATAAAATAAGAGGCCTAGAAAATTTTGTAGTCTCCAGATCATTTCAGCAAGATCTCTTAGTAGGATAAAATGATTTTACGCTCTACATTTCAAGTTCTACATGCAGCAGCTATACGAAAATGCTATTGTTCGAAAGCTTAGCAAACCTGACATTTTTTTAACTTTTGCTTACAATCCACAATGACCTGAAATAGCTACTGCTATCGTCCTGACATTGAAACTTGCGTTTTCGCGTTGAAACTCAAAAACTGAAGTTGAATAGGTTCAAGAAAAAGTATTTGGCCTAAAAAAATCCATTCAGAGGGAGTATGTTTCATTATCATGGAAGCAAATAACTATCAAAAAGACAAGTATTCTTCATTGAAAATAAATGTGAAAAATTTTTATTAGAACGTCTAACGAACTTACTTTGCAGCAACATTTGCTGCACAAGCCACTAGTTTAATATATAATTTGAACTGGTAATGGAAATTACGAGAAAACCGCTGAACGGATTTTAATAAATGACCCCTCATTTTGTAGCTTAGAACCCGAAGTGTTTCAGAAAAATAGTAACTTTCAGTGAAACGTTAGTTTTCCTACATAATTTTCATATTTTCCAAAATCCTTCTTTCGTCAGTTTTGAGGACTAATTGCATCATTTCAAAATAAAACAAAACACACACTAGCCTACAATAAACAATAGGCTATTACACGAAGGCCATGACCTGCAGGATTGCTGACATATTTAGAGCTCAAATTCAATTGGTTATTAAAAACTTCAAGGCTTACTAAAAATAATTTACAGGTCTGATTCTGCGGTGTGTAAATTTATTACAGCTGTGTATTGGATATTAAAATCTACAAAACTTGAGATGGTTTGATGGCATTATTACCATTATAAATTAAATATTATTATAATTAATGCCATGATGCGACTATTTTTCATTAATTATACGTATTAATGCTACATTGATGATATGAAAGTGAAACGTTTGGGGTTATATAAATAGATATAAAGAATATATGAAATTAGATCTTCATTTCTATTATTTACTGAATGGCGGCTATGTAGTATATAACTAAAAAACTTATGTAAGATAATAATATTGTTATTAAAAATGAAATATTTTTATAGTTATTTAATCAAGTTCGGTTGGGTCTTTTTCATATACTTAATGGCGGTGTGGTGTAGATATTTATATGCGTCATTCTCTTCAGTAATGGCTCAAGAGAGCGCAAAAATTACACTTCCTAAGGAAAAACAAAACGGTATTACTTACTGATAAAACAAGAGACCTAGAAAATGTTGTAGTCTCCCGATCATTTCAGCAAGATCTCTTAGCAGGATGAAATGATTTTACCCTCTACATTTCAAGCTCTCCATGCAGCAGGTATACCAAGATGCTACGTCTGTTGTTCGAAAGAATAGCAAACCTGACATTTTTTTAACTTTCGCGTACAATTCACAATGACCTGAATTAGCTATTATTTAGTTCCACATGAAAAAATCACGGATCGTTCTGACATTGTTACTTGCGTTTTCGCTTTGCAACTCAAAACCTGAAGGTGGATAGGTTCAAGAAAAAGTATTTGGTATAAAAAAAACATTCAGAGTTAGTATGTTTCATTATTACGGAAGAAAATAACTTTCAAAATGTCTGGTTTCTTTATTGAAAATAAATCTGAAAAAATTTTATTTGAATGTCTAATTTACTTAGTTTGCAGCATTTGCTGCACAAGCCACTAGTTCTTGATATAATTTTTGTGGCGATTTTATTTTATTTATTTCCAATCGGCTTCGACAGTGACCACACAAATACCAAGAACACAACAAAAAATACCACTACTAGCAACACCACCGCGGCCACTGTGTAGTACCAGCATAATCATCAACAATACCATCTTTGCAACAAGCAAAATGATCACCACAACCATCAACAATATAATAATTAAACCATCAATAAAACTGCCTAAACTGATGAATATATTGCCACCACAGCCACCGAACCACCTAGACAGTGCAACATCGTCATGAAATGCCGGATCAGTGAAGTAACATTTCGCATGAAGACAAGCTATGAATTTCAGCTGCAAACCATCTTGTTAGCAAGCACGGCATACAATAGTTTTGAAAGTTGTTGAAATCTGAAGCAGAACGTAAGTTCGTTTGCGTTCCCCCACATAGATAGTTAACGCCTCAACTTCTGCTAGGGGTATAAATTACTCACATGCTTCTTCTCTTGGTAAGTGGTTAAAATTTACACGAGAGAGGGGGGTGAGGGGGAAATGTATGCAACTTCGAAACAAAGTAAAAAGCTGGGAGCTGCTGTGTATTACAGTCATTAATCTTGCATGTCTGCATTGTGAGCGCAAAGCAGCGAAATTGCGATCTATTAGATGATGCTGATCATAGTATTTGTGTGCTGCATCTTTATCTGTGTCAAGTATTGGAGCCGCTTAAATTTGTTTCTGTTCATAACGTTAACTTGTAACTTCAAAACTGCCAGAAAATTGTGTCAATAACAACAACAATAATTTATTTATTTATTTATTTATTTATTTATTTATTTATTTATTTATTTACTATTGTTTACTGTGCTGTACAACAGCCAGAGGCCAATAACAGTTCAGCACAAAGCATAATTACAATATGACTATTACACTCTTACTACGTCATACTACTTTTGACCAATAAAACGGTACGAAAGGACGTATTTCAACCAATCATGGCTGCTTATCGCACAATTTTATCGCGTCCCTAGCATTTGTTTAATTTTATCGCGTCCCTAGCATTTGTTTCTTTGTTTGCCAACATTTGAAACTGCGCTGGTCTGAACGTAAAAAAAAATATATATATAAAATTACAAATCACTCCAGTCGATGCACAGCAGTTTCAAATATGACTCGCGTTGGCATTCAAGAACAAGAATTAATAAAAATCACTGATCATACCTATGCATCTTCTGAAATCCGATTTACAAATAAATGAAGAGCACCATTCGGAAATCCTGAGTAAGTTGAATACACCATGTAGGCCTAAATCAACGAGTTCCACTTCTATTACGCACACGTCCAATATAACATCAATTGAACCACCAACCACATTCAAATTTGAAAATTGTACATTCAATAATTATTCCTTTTAAAATTATTCATTCGGAAATCCTGAATAAGTTGAATACACCATGTAGGCCTAAATCAACGAGTTCACTTCTATTACGCACACGTCCAATATAACATCAATTGAACCACCAACCACATTCAAATTTGAAAATTGCACATTCAATAATTATTCCTTTTAAAATTATTCATGTTTATTTTTTATGTCATCGTCGTTAATTAAAACTTTTCTAACACTTGTGTATATTAGTTAGGTTATGTTATAGCTTCTGCTATATGATATTATGGATAGTCACGTATCAGAGATTGTTTAATATTAAGATTTATTGAAAATCATCTGTCAAGTGACGTTGATTACTGGGATTCGGATAATTGAAGTGGAATGTTGCATTTTAATAAAAATGAAACTGAATCAACAATGTCTTCTTGACTAGTAACAGTCCACAGAGTTCAATGATGATTCCATAGTTGGCACAACTGATACCGGTCACAAGAAAACATAATCATAAAACACTACTGCCATCTAGCGTAATGTTGAGATGGTACAATAATAATAATAATAATAATAATAATAATAATAATAATAATAATAATAATAATAATAATACTTATTTGTCAGAAACCAGTGTACAAGGCCTGGATATGACATCGTCAGGTTCGATAGTTGATACATTTGAAGACAGTTGTATTTTCATAAGCCAATTAATATTTTATTGTATTGGAGTACTTTGTTACTTCTAATCTTTATATACTTTCTTCTAATCGTGTAATAGTCAATTAAATCCCACTCGAGTTTTGATTTTCTCTAGATAAATCAAAACCTCTAGTGAGATTACTGTTGATAAAATCACAATAAAAGTGCATAAAATAATTATTACACGTAAAGATAATAACTAATTAACGACAATAATGACACTGAATGGAGGGAATAAAATGGATGATTAAAATACATAAAATAATGACAATTAAAAGTAATATTGTAATTGAAAATGAAAGGATAATAATAATAATAATAATAATAATAATAATAATAATAATAATAATAATGTTTTATTTTCGCTGGCAGAGTTAAGGCCATAAGGCCTTCTCTTCCACTCAACCAGCCTTAATCAATACAATACATATTTTAATTACAAATATTTACACTACACTAAACAAAGTTCTCCAGCAATATTCTTCAGTTATAACGACTAGTAGACTACATATTTATTTAAATTTAGATAAACCTATAAGGTAAAGTAGTAATTTAATTTATGAGCTAATTTAATTCAATCAATTATAATTAATTTAATATTTGAGATAGCTAGTAAAATGATGAAAATTAATTTAATATAAGCTTACTAGAACTGTGTTACAGGGAGAAAAAAAAATATATATATCTAAAATATATTTCTATAATGAGAGTATTAATGTAATTGAAATTAGAGGTTTTGTAAATCTATTTAGAGAAATTAATGATAATAATAAGAATGGACAGATGTTAGTTTCATTATAAGTAGCAAATATTAATCAGCAATTAATCTGTTAAGTAAGAATTTATGTAATTTTGACCTAAATGAAGCTATTGTGCAACAACCCCTTACATCACTCGGAAGCGAGTTCCAATTTCTAGCAACTGAAATTGTGTAAGATGAAGAATATAAAGATGTCTTGTGGTAGGGTATAATGAGTAAATTGTTATGATGAGATCTTGTACTTAGCTGATGATATGCGGATAAATTTTGAAAACGAGAAGCCAAATAGATTGGGGTAGCGGTGCGCAGAATTTGAAATAAGAGAACAATGGAACCATATAAGTGAAATAAACTACAAAATGATATAAAAGATAACGAGAATAATATTATAATACATATTTGAACAAAAGACATAAATTGAACTGATATAAAACTCCAAAAGTATATACTACACATTAAATGGATCCAAGTTAGATTCATGCAAATTAGCATATTTTATACATCTCCAGACCGGAGAGAGAGATTTAGAATTTCTATTCTAAAACATTTCATGATATCTTAAACTCTTAGCAGGAATACGAAGACTGATATTGCTTAGAAAAGATTCACAATCAATATCACCCTTAAGGAATTTACAAAAAAATAAATAATCAAGATCTTGACGTCTGGCAAATAAACTACAGCAATTAAAATATTTGCAGTTAATCTCATATTTATAATCATCAGAATTAGGTAAAAATCTATAAGAACACAAGGAAATAAATTTTCTTTGAATATTCTCCAGCTTAGCCGAGTCAGTGGAAGTAATGGAGTTCAATACAACAGATGCATATTCAAGCTTGGATCTGACCAAAGTATAGTATAAAATTAATAAACACATAGGAGTAGAGTAGAAAAAGAATAAGTTATAGATCTAATTAGACCAAGCATTCTTAATGAATGGATATAAATATATTGCACATGATTATGGAAATATAATTTAGAATCAAGTAAGACACCAAGATCTCGGGAGTACGATATTACAAAATATTATATAACTTCAAATTTTATTATTATTACTAGCTGTACCCGTGTGCTCCGCTGCACTTGTTAGAAATAAATATAAAGTAATTACATAATTAAAATGGGACGTCTGGTCCAGAGAACATTCGTGTTTGATAGGACAAATCGTTTAATATGTCACTTAATTTAAATTATATTTAAATTATTAATGCGATCATTTCGCTCCAGAGATCACTCATTTAGTGCATTGGTAATTATGTTTCTTAATTGTTATTACATGCAAATAATTAAAATATTATTTGGTTCAGAGAACATCCGTTTTTGGTGCAATTTGGTCCCATCAAAATTGTGCTTGGGATGAAACGTAACGAAAATCATTTTTAAAGAAACTTTTGTTATGTAACATTTTTCACAAAAATCAATAATAAGCGAGATATTCTGGTTTATTTAGTTCAGGCACTCTTATAACCTCCCTTTTAAATAAAGTATTTTGAATGCCATATAGCCTAAAATCTAACTTACGACGAACTTAATTTATATTCCAATTTTCATCGAAATCCGTTCAACAATTATCGCGTGAAAAGGTAACAAACATCCAGACAGACAGACAGAGAGACATACAATAACAAATTTCAAAAAGGCGATTTTCGGTCTTAGGATGAATAATTATACATGTTAACATCAATCGTTAATTCTCTGAGATGAAAATGAATGTGTTCATAAATATTATTTTAAGAAATACAGGAAATAAATATACAGAATAGGTTATCAAGTTTTCTATGCATAAGAAGCTATTTTAGTCTTACCTGTCCTGGATTCACTTAGAAGTTACTGTAATAACATCATAGCATTATGTCCATCTAGAGAAACTACACTTTCCAATGGTGAATTAATAATTAATTATACAAATCGGTTAATTTAGCTCCCGATATTACTTCATACAAACACAGAAACATTATCTGTAGGCTATGTTTAATAGCTTTCGATTGTTGTTGTCTAAGGCCCCTTATAGACGAAGTCATTTTTTTTACTTCATTACAGCGACTTAGTTGGCGTTGTTATTTTAATTTTAAAACTCATTTATCTCATTATATCAGTCCTAACACAATTTTGTATAGAATAAAACTTATCGGAAATCCGTTTTAAAGAAACTTTCGTTATATAACATTTTTCACGAAAATTAATAATAAGGGAGATAATTCGATTTATTTAATTCAAGCCCCCTTATAAACCCCCCTTTGGAATAAAGTATTTTGAATGTCATATAAACTTAGCCTAAAATCTAAGTTACAGCGAACTTAATTTATATTCCAATTTTCATATAAATCGGTTCAGCCATTATCGCGTGAAAAGGTAACAAAAATCCAGACAGACAGACAGACATACCAACAAAAATTTCAAAAAAGCGGTTTTCGGTTTCAGGATGGTTAATTAGCCTATACATGTAAGGAACAATTATTTTTGAAAAAGCGAAAATTACCAGAAAAATTTCGGCTACAGATTTATTATTAGTATAGATTATTGTTATTATTATTATTATTATTATTATTATTATTATTATTATTATTATTATTATTATTATTATTGCAATACCCTAAGAATAAAACGGCATCAGTTACTATAAACCGAATTTTTTCTTTCTTATGCTGTAAGAGAACACGACACCTTGGCCTAATATTATAAAGATAAAAACGGCTTGTTATTATTATTATTATTATTATTATTATTATTATTATTATTATTATTATTGTTGTTGCAATACCCTGAGAATAAAACGACATCAGTTACTATAAACATAATTTTTTCTTTCTTATGCTGTAAGAGAACACGGCACCTAGGCCTAATATTTTAAAGATAAAAAAGGCTTGTTATTATTATTATGACTATTATTATTTAATTATTATTATTATTATTATTATTATTATTATTATTATTATTATTATTGTTGTTGTTGCAATACCCTGAGAATAAAACGACATCAGTTACTATAAACCGAATTTTTTCTTTCTTATGCTGTAATAGAACACGGCACCTTGGCCTAATATTATAAAGATAAAAACGGCTTGTTATTATTATTATTATTATTATTATTATTATTATTATTATTATTATTATTATCATTTTGGACTTGTAGTGTCCTCTTTAACTCAACTATTGTGTGACCTCCATTCTTCCCGCCGTTCCCCTCTGGTTTGATAACACGTCCGCTTGGCAACCCCGGGACTCCAGCTATAGAACTATAGGTGGCAAGATAACCGTTGTTAAGGGCACATAGCACCTCAAATTCCCTGCGGTAATGCTTCTCATAACCCGGCACGACATGAAAATTACAGCCATAGAGTTAAACTGCTCCACACTCCACTGTTCGCTATGTTTCGCCTTGCAATATAAGCAAAAATTTCACACGTCTCTTGTAACGGTAGTTCGTAAGTTTATAACACAGTCTGCATTGTTTTCAGAAGTTTTGGAAGCAGCGAGGATTTCGGTGGCGAGTTTTAATAATGTACGTTAATAAAATAGCAGTTTCGATATATTTTAAATTATTTTCTGCCAGTGCTAGAAATCGCAATGCTACCATGTAACAACTTCTAAAGATAGAACAGCGAAAACTGCCGAAAGGACCACATTTCCATTTCGGGACCACCTCATTTACTTGAGGAATCGGTTTAATTTCTCGGTAATTCTCGTACAAATAACCACTCGCTGAACGAGGCGGCATAATGGTGACATTAGACGTTCATTCTGTAGATTCTGAGTTCGAATCCTGGGGTCAATCTGACCGAGATTTTTACGCCTTTCCTCCATTATAAAATAACTATACACTGCAAAGATACACTGTTTAAAGGAGATGATGAGTGAAATTTCTGTTTTCTATAATTTTTAAAGTAAGGATTTCATGTGTCGTATACTTCATCCCTTAACATTATATCTATACTAATAATAAATCTGTAGCCGAAATTTTTCTGGTAATTTTCGATTTTCCAAAAATAATTGATCCTAACATATATAATTAACCACCCTGAAACCGAAAATCGCTTTTTTGAAATTTTTGTTTGTCTGTCTGTCTGTCTGTATGTTTGTTACCTTTTCACGCGATAATGGCTGAACGGATTTCGATGAAAATTGGAATATAAATTAAGTTCGTTGTAACTTAGATTTTAGACTATATGGCATTCCAAATACATTATTTAAAAGGGGGGTTATAAGGGGGCCTGAATTAAATAAATCGAAATATCTCGCTTATTATAGATTTTTGTGAAAAATTTACATAACAAAAGTTTCTTTAAAAATAATTTTCGATAAGTTTATTCCTTGAAAAATTTTGATAGGACTGATATTTAACGACATAAATGAGTTTTAAAATTAAAATAACTGCCAAGGCCGTGTAATGAATTAAAAAACAAATGACTTCGTCTATAAGAGGCTTTGGACAGCAACAATCGAAAGCTATGAAAGATAGCCTACAGAGAATGTTTCTGTGTTTGTATGAAGTAATATCGGAAGCTAAATTAACCGATTTGTATAATTAATTATTATTTCACCATTGGAAAATGTAGTTTCTCTAGATGGACATAATGCTATAATGTTATTAAAGTAACTTCTGATATAATATAATATAATATAATATAATATAACATAATATAATATAATATAATATAATATAATATAATATAATATAATATAATATAATATAATATAATATAATATAATATAATATAATATAATATAATATAATATAATATAATATAATATAATATAATATATGTAATATTATATAATATAATTTAAGTTATTTGAAGGGTTCAGAACCATAGTGGGCCAAGCGCCATTTACTGAATACGTAGAAAACATTAAGTTATTACCATAATTCAATGGAAACCTATAACAAGTAAAATAAAATATACACATTAAATCTAAATGATGTCAATCTTCATTAAACTATGGTTGTATGTAATAAAAATTAAGAAACAGGTTAAAGGAATTGTCATTGCACCAAATGAGTGTCTCTGGACCAAAATGATCGCATTTTAATTATTTGGATGCAATTTAAATTAAGTAACATATTAAACGATTTATCCTTCTATCAAACACGAATGTTCCCTGGATCAATCGTCCTGTTTGAATTATGTAATTACTTTGTATTTATTTCTAACGGGTGCAGCGGAGCGCACGGGTACGGCTAGTTCTTAAATATAATTTGTGCGAGATCTTGCGTATTTGCATGGTTTCCGCACAAAACCAACCCGCGGTAAGTCTAAAATTCCACATTCAGTATTCCCAACCGAACACACATAATAATTTCCCTCTTCTTACCGCTTAAGTGACATATTCATTTTACTGCTTTAGGCTTTTAACATATTTTAATGTGTAACACTTTTATTAAGCCGCCAATGCTTATCTAGTACAATAGTCATTTACATGAGTAAGGTTTCTGCATGAACGTTTTCCATACTATTTTGTGTATCATCTTCAGATTATAATTATAAATTAGCAATGAAATTTGTAAATGATTGAGACGTTTAACATAGTAATAATTATAAATTGGAAACTTACCACTGCAATTTCACCTAAATTGCAATGTTAATTATTGTTTTTAAATATTTGCAAAAATTAAGTAAACTCTACAACTCCACTAAAGTTACTGCATTCGTGATGCATGTAACATTAAGGAAGCCGTTTGTTTTAAGTTCGCATTTATAGACTGGGGGGGAAAAAAAAGACAGACGTATATCACGGCCTGCTGGAGTACAGTAAACACAGAAAAAAATTTTAAAGCAACAATGTTGAAAATAGATATTTTTGTTTTACAAAATTGCCGTCCTTGAACAGAAACCAAGATGGCGATTTCATTGCAACTAATTAGAAATTCCTCTTTCAGGTATGTAAGAAACGATCTTCGCACAAAATAATGTACGATACACGAGCGGTATGTTTTCTTTCAATTCTCGGAAATTAAATAAGCTCAACTACGTTTCGCTTTTTCAAACTTTTCCTCGAACATGAAAACTTCAACATACCGCTCTTCTAACGCATATTACTATTTCATTATTATCAGATGAATTGTTTTATTTTGAGTTGTTCAAATTAAACAAAAAAGAAAGAAAGAAAAAGAAATTGCATATATTCAAAATCTGTCTTCTCTTACAAAATTTAAGTTTCATGCATGACTCATATTACATCTCTGATATGGTTAGAAAAGAAAGTATCCATAATTTTAAATTTACGTCTCTAAATGGAGAGGACATTCTTTGTTGATATAGGCTGCATGTGACTTCATACTTCAAAATTTTGGTGTCCACTAACTATATTTAATTTTTTAATTTGGAAAGTATTTAGCTGATCAAAAATTACTACTGTGGTTTGTTTACTTACTTACTTACAATTGGCTTTTAAGGAACCCGGTGGTTCATTGCCGCCCTCACATAAGCCCGCCATCGGTCCCTATCCTGTGCAAGATTAATCCAGTTTCTATCATCATATCCCACCTCCCTCAAATCCATTTTGATATTATCCTCCCATCTACGTCTCGGCCTCCCCAAAGGTCTTTTTCCCTCCGGTCTCCCAACTAACACTCTATATGCATTTCTGGATTCGCCCATACGTGCTACATGCCCTGCCCATCTCAAACGTCTGGATTTAATGTTCCTAATTATGTCAGGTGAAGAATACAATGCGTCCAGTTCTGCGTTGTGTAACTTTCTCCATTCTCCTGTAACTTCATCCCGCTTAGCCCCAAATATTTTCCTAAGCACCTTATTCTCAAACACCCTTAACCTATGTTCCTCTCTCAGAGTGAGAGTCCAAGTTTCACAACCATACAGAACAACCGGTAATATAACTGTTTTATAAACTCTAACTTTCAGATTTTTTGACAGCAGACTAGATGATAAAAGCTTCTCAACCGAATAATAACACGCATTTCCCATATTTATGCTGCGTTTAATTTCCTCCCGAGTGTCATTTATATTTGTTACTGTTGCTCCAAGATATTTGAATTTTTCCACCCCTTCGAAGGATAAATCTCCAATTTTTATATTTCCATTTCGTACAATATTCTGGTCACGAGACATAATCATATACTTTGTCTTTTCGGGATTTACTTCCAAACCGATCGCTTTACTTGTTCCCAGTAAAATTCCCGTGTTTTCCCTAATCGTTTGTGGATTTTCTCCTAACATATTCACGTCATCCGCATAGATAACTGTAGTTTGTTAACCACAGTATATACAGAGTTAGTTAAAAGTCCCGCACCACCTAAATAACTTTTGAAGCATACGGTTCAGTGACATGAAACTTGGTATGTGAGGATAACCATATACTAAGTAATTCCTACTCCCTTATTTTAAGTGGAACACCCAATATATATTTTTATTTTTGAATAGTGCTCATTAAGAGCTTTTTGAAAAGTACCCACACTCGATACTTCTGTACAAATTCAGTGTCGCTAAGTCAAGAAAACAGAAAAGTGTATCGAATATTAAAATAATAAAATAGTTCTTCCTTAACAAAAACAAAACAAAGCTAGCTCACCTTCTAAATTATGTGTTTAAATTGGTAGCCCTCAGCTGCTTTACAATGTGTCACTCGATCATAGAAACCATTTAAGGAATGATTTGACCAGGATTTAGGAATATCTTGCAGCACTTCCATTTTTATTTAGCAACACTGAATTTGTACAGAAGTATCAAGTGCGGGTACTTTTTGAAAAGCTCTTAATGAGCTTTATTCAAAAATAAAAAGAACATATATATTGGGTGTTCCATTTAAAATAAGAGAGTTGGAGTTACTTCCGGTTAAACCGGAAGTAGAAAAAACCTGGTAATACCATTATTGAGTTCTTAGTACATGGTTATCCTCACATACCAAGTTTCATGTCACTGAACCGTATGCTTCAAAAGTTATTTAGGTGGTGCGGGACTTTTAACTAACTCTGTAGAATATGAAGTAAACATTTCATGCTTATATCATCAAAATTGTGAGAGCCTTTATTTACACTTCGAACGTGATGAAATGGGCTGAAAAAAGAGCGAAAACAGCTTGTATAGTTTGCGTCCTATTCAAATTCAAGAATGCAGCTTTTTAAATATGACATAATTTTTATGCTTTCAAGTGCCGCAGAGAACTGAAACTTGCTGAACAGTAAGTAAATAAATAAAAAATAAATAAATAAATAAATAAATGAATAAATGAATGAATGAATGAATGAATGAATGAATGAACGAACGAACGAACGAACGAATAAATAAATAAATTAATTAATAAACTAATAAATAAATTAATTAATAAACTAATAAATAAATTAATAAATTAATTAATAAACTAATAAATAAATAAATAAATAAATTAATAAATGAGTGGATCAATGAAGAATGAATTAATATATGAATGAATGAAACAAATAGAGCAAACATTAGTGAACAGAAAAATGAAGCCCAATCAGATGACATAGTAATGCAAAAGAAAGTTATATTCGGAAAATAAGAAGTAGATGACATTTTTCAGATATTTTTTCAATATATTTTACCACTACAAGTGACTTCGCAAACATTTTAAGATCTTCACTGATAAATATACTTCTCATGTAAAAGCACTGTTATTGACATAAACCAAGATAGCTTACAATTTGAAATATATGACAAACGTATTCATGGCTCAAAACAACTTAAAAATCGTTTAATGATATTAACAGTTTTGGACAAAATATGTGGATAGTTATACAAATTCCATCAAACTTAAATTATATCATTATTGACAAAACTTATAGGCCTAATACTTACTGTTTAATAAAAACCCTGTCAGTAACTTATCAATCATAAAAGTTTTTTTTTTCTCGCTGTTATTTATACTCGCTTTAACATCTTTGGTCGTATCTTTACTTTATGTTTGGACAAACATTTTCGCTCGCATGTCTAGCATCATCAAGTTCTATGTTTGCGTGAATAAACCGACAGGTAACTTGAAATTAGATTGTACACATGACACGAAAATTCAACATTTATTGCCTTCAATCTTAGTTTAACCAATGTACATTTGTCAAACATTTAAATTTTGTGATAAAAGATACAACTTTACACATCAGGTGTATCGTACAGAACTACATTATTATTTAGCATGGTTTTAATACTTCCATATATAATTTATACATCATGTTTTAACAAACTTGTATTTTAACTTATGAAAAACCACATTACACGATCTATACTTACGACATAAGGTGTAATTTTCGTGTAATGTGTACAATCTAATCTCATGTCATCTGCCAGCACGTTCACGCAAATGTAGGATCTGATGATACTCGACATGCGAGGTGAACGTTTGTTTGAACATAGAGAACATTAAAACTTTCATTATTGATAAGTTATTGACGGATTTTTCATTAAACAATAGATTAGCTGGTTTATCGGAACCACAAATGTCTATAAAATACTTGTATAAGCCTACATGTGTGAATTAAGGCACTTTGACGTGAGTAAAATAATTATAATATAAATAACCCTCTTTCTTAGTAAATTAGGTTATTTTACTTGAACAATTAATTTATATATTACTAGTGGCTTGTGCAGCAAATGCTGCAAACTAAGTTCATTAGACGTTCAAATAAACATTTTTCAGATTTATTTTCAATGAACAATACCAGACATTCTGAAAGTTTTATTATTATTATTATTTTTTTTTTACCTTGGGGATTTAGTGAAGTGAATTTTAATGGCAGGCAGAGTAACTATCTCATGCCCCCATGTTTTAATTGCTTCCAGTGCACTTCATTTGAACCAGGTACCCAGCTTCGAAGCCGTTAGCCCTGTGAACTTAAAATATATTTATTTTCCCCTATTATCATAATACAGGATTGTTATCTAAGAAATTAGCAAGTTCTTTGTGATAGTAGAAGAGAAAGAGTGGGGGAAGGGAAGTTGTCCGTGGCCCATTTCTTTTAGGGCTCATCCCGACATTTGTGTTATTACTCAAAGGAAACCACGGAAAAATCTTGAGCAGGATGAGTTGTCGTGCTGACGACAAGCCAATTGGCTATAGTGGTGTCGGAATATGTTGAGGTGCGAGGTTTTGGTTTAATCATTATTCAAAGTACAAATACATTAAAGGTACATAAAAATTGTTTACTATAAGAGCAATTCATCTATGCTGCCAATAACGTGATGACCCTGAAACAGAGAAATAACATTATTAGTGCATCAATAGACTTGTCTGTGTGTAGAGTCAAGTGGTTATTTAGTGTTCAAGTTGGTATTCGTCTTGTACGTTGTCGTTCCAAGCTAGAGGGTGGAGTACACTCTTAGGTCTTTTATGTTTATCTAATGCAGGATTGTAATTTCCTAGTGAAGAAATTAGTGGGTTTGTGCTGCTGTACGACTTGGTGTACGTGCAGAAGGCTTGATTTGAGATATATTCTTGAATTGTCGAAATTTCTAGTTCTTCATGAATCAATCTAACAGGAGTTACTCTAGGAAGCCCTGTGATGTATCTTAAAATTTTGTTTTGGAAAACTTGTAATTTGAAAGTTATTTGCTTCCATGATTTTGCAAGATACTCTCTCTCGAGCCAATACTGAAGAGAACCATGCATATAAATATCTACACCACACCGCCATTAAATATATGAAAAAGACTCAACCCCACTTGATTAATAACTATATAAATATTTGATTTTTAATAATATTATTATCTTACGTAAGTTTTATAGCTTTCAGTAACATATACTATATATAATATATAGCCGCCACTCAGTAAAATATAGAAATCAAAATCTAATTTAAGTTATTCTCTACATCTACTTATATAACCCCGAAACATTTCACTTTCATATCATCAATATAGAATTAATATGTATAATTAATGGAAAATAGTCACATCATGGCATTAACTACAATAATATTTTATTTCTATTGGTAATAATGTCATCAAACCACCTCAAGTTTTGTAGTTTTTAATATCCAATACACAGCTGTACCCATAAAATTACACACCACAGAATCGAACCTGTAAATTATTTTTAGTAAGTTAAGTTTTTAATAACCAATTCAATTAGAGCTCTAAATATGTCAGCATTCTTACAGATCATGGCCTTCGTGTAATATTGTTTACTGTAGTGTGTGTTTTGTTTTATTCTGAAATGCAATTAGCTAGTTTAGCTAGTTCTCAAAACTGACGACAGATGGATTTTGGAAAACAGGAAAATTATGTTGAAAAATTGACATTTCACTGAAAACTACTATTTTTCTGAAAAACTTTGAGTTCCAAGCTTCAAATGAGGAGTCATTTATTAAAATCCATTCAGCCGTTTTCCCGTAATTTCCATTACCAATTCAAATTATATATATATATATATATATATATATATATATATATATATATATATATATATATATATATATAATACATTATCTACCAAAAAGTAATTGGGCACTGTTTTTGCCCCTTTAGAAACTCGTGGTACCACCTCTTATTGCTATAACAGCAGCCATCCTGCCAGGCATGCTCTCCACTAGTTTGTGTACGATGTCCACTGGAATGCGTCGCCATTCCTCTTGCAACATGGCACTCAGTTGGACAATGGAAGTTGGCCGCATCTCCCGAGACCTCAGTCGCCGATCCAATTCGTACCAAATGTGCTGATTGAGATCAGGACTCTGTGCAGGCCAGTCCAACAGGTGAGCATTATGGTCTGCATACCACTGCATTGTAGCCGCCGAAACATGGGGCCAACTTCCATTGTCCAACTGAGTACCATGTTGCAAGAAAAATGGCACGCATTCCAGTGGATATCCTACACAAACTAGTGGAGAGCATGCCTGACAGGGTGGCTGCTGTTATAGCAACAAGAGGTGGTACCACGAGGTTCTAAAGGTGCAAAAACAGTGCCCAATTACTTTTTGGTAGATAGTGTATAATATTACTGGATTACTGACAAAGCAACATAAATACATAAGGAAATTAAATTCTTAAGCCAATAAAGATAAAATTGTCTTAAAACAATAAAAATAAAATGCCGTATTAAAAATTGTTACAGAAGTAAATTGTCGAACAGTCGCTTTCAAGATGATGTAAGATTGTCTACTGTCTGTTACATCCCAACTTAAAACCTCGAGGGAACATTGTGATCAGACGTTCTTGAGCCAATTAAATACAGGATGATTCAGTAAAAACGTGCAAAAATTAAATAGGAAATACGGCATGCTCTACAGTACATTTTGAGATAAGAAACTTGAAGGTGATAACAGCTTAAAAATGCCTATCGCTATTGTTAAATGGAATTAAACACAATGTATACAGAAAGTTATTATAGATGTGAATTTATTGTCACTCGTCCTATGCATAATGCGAGGTAGGTAGAGCTGTCTGGGTGCACTCAAACAAGTGATATTGTGTGTAGGCTCGGTTGCAGAGTTCGTTGACAAATTCGCCGTCAGCGTTGTAGAACCCTTTTCTGCTGCAAATGTGCTGGTCGAATCCGTGTATTGCCTCTCGGGTGTAGAGGTGTCGGAGTTCGTAGCCGGCTGATTTCCATTCCTCCTCTTTCATGGCTGGGATGCGATAGAAGGCGGGGTTAATTCTGCTGCTTTCTGTGTTCGTTCTTCCAGAAACGTTTCGCAGGCTTGAGTTGATATACTGGCAGGAACAAAATAATATTACATTAATTTTAAAATTAAAATTCATGATCGCTTACTGCTTTTCATATTAGGCTATCTATATGTATTATATTTATTCAAGCTTATTATTTACAATTATTTATATTTGTTTACACTTATTATTTACATGCATTTAAATTTTCAAATTAATTCTATATTATTTTAAAATATGAGTTAACAACGTAGGCTACTGTACGTAACTGAGATTAACTCTTAGTGTTGTATGAAAGATTTATCGTGGATTCATATTATGTTTTGTCACGTGACAATGTAAATCTGATAAAGAGAACCACCTTGTGGACGATAGGTAAACCAACAAATGTGATGGACTGCCTGCATGTAAATATTAAGTGTAAATAAGAAAATTAATTTTAAATCTAAATACTAAATGTTAATTAATTAATTCACTCACTCACTCACTCACTCACTCACTCACTCACTCACTCACTCACTCACTCACTCACTCACTCACTCACTCATAGCTTTCTGCTCAAGGGTAGGTCTTTGACTGCAAATCTAACATTCTTCAGTCTTCCATATTTTTCGCATTCCTCTTAGTCTTCACATATGATCCATACATTTTAAGGTAAAGGTAAAGATATCCCCGTAACATGCCATGAAGGCACTTGGGGGGGGCATGGAGGTAGAGCCCGACACCAATATTTAGTATTTACTTTTATTATTTATTCGTTATTAAAAGTTATTTATTTATTTATTTATTTTTATATTATTTATTTATTTATTTAAATTTAAATATACAGAATAAAAAGAATATAATTACAAAACAAACAAGACAAATAGAAATAAAATAATACAAGCAATATAAAAAGAAGATACAGTAGTATTAACAAAATTTGAGACCGAATGAGCAGCGCTCGTGCTCGGTCGCAGTTCAGATATAATATTAAAATAAATAATAATAATTATTTATTTATTTATTTAATTTATTTATTTAATTTAATGTGCTGTACAACAGCCAGTGGCCAATTACAGTTCAGCACAAATATAACAAAAACATAAAACAAAAATAATTATTACACATAAATATAATTACAATTACAATAATGACGATGAATGGATAACTAAGAATACTATGAGAGAATGTTAATTGAGTATAATGCCTAAAAGAATACATAAATGATAAATCGTTACCAAGAGCAAACAAAGTCTATACATTGAAGGGATCGAATTCGCAGCCATGCATGTTGGCATTTTTAATGCATCTGGAGACTGGTGAAAGAAATTTCGAATTTCTAATATAGAAAAGTTTGTGGGCTCTCATATCTTTTGTTGGAATACGTAAGGTAATATTGTTTAAGAAAGAGTCACAGGATATATCACCTTTGAGGACTTTACAAAAGAACAGATAATCTAGCTCATGGCGTCTAGCATATAGATTTTGACAATTAAAATATTCACATTTTCTCTCATAACTATACCCGGAATTAATGGGCAGAAATCTGAATGAACATAAGAATATAAAGTTTCTTTGTATATTTTCTAATTTAGCCGAGTCCGTAGTTGTAATCGAATTCCAAACTACAGATGCATATTCGAGTTTCGATCGCACCAATGTATAGTATAGCATTAAAAGAGAATCGGGCGTGGAAAAAGAATAAGTTATTGACCGTATTATTCCTAGCATTCTGATTGCGTGATTGTAAATGTAATCAACGTGACTATGAAAATACAATTTACTGTCAAAGAATATTCCCAAATCTTTTACGCAATCCGTTCTGTTAATTAGTACATTATTTAGATAATAATTAAATTTCAGTGAAGAAGTTTTTCTAGAAAAGGTTATTACATTAGTTTTGGATACGTTAATTGTCATACCATTGTCTTCCGACCATTTAGCGACTGAATTAATGTCACATTGAAGTGATTGACAGTCAGTACTACTTTTGATTGTACGAAAAATTTTTAAATCGTCTGCAAATAATAAACAGTCAGAACTTATTCTTTTGCATATATCATCTATGAATATAATAAATAGGAGAGGTCCTAAAGTAGATCCCTGCGGGACTCCGCAATTTATATTATAAGAATAAGAGTGTATATTAAACAGTCTTACACATGAAACTCTATTACTTAAATAATTTTCGAACCACTTTACGTAGCTTACAGAAAGGCCAATATTTCCTAACTTATGAAGAAGGATATAGTGCGGAACTACATCAAAAGCTTTGCTGAAATCAAAATATATTGAATCAGTTTGTCCCTGCGTTTCAATTATTGGTACAATTTGATTTAGATATGTGACCAGGTTAGTGACAGTGGATTTAGTTTTAGTAAATCCATGTTGTGAAGAATTGAGCTTGTTTTTCACATAAAACGATATATGTCTGTGAATAATGGTTTCAAAAATTTTTGAAAAGTTATTTAGGATCGAGATAGGTCTGTAGTTTCTGACATCATTTCTTTTTCCGTTTTTAAATATAGGAATAATTGCAGCTTGTTTCCATAGTGAGGGAAATTCACCATTTATCAAACTAATATTAAATATGTGGGCTAAAAGAGGAATAAATATATTAGAGCATCCTTCAATTATAAAATTTGGAATACCGTCAGTGCCAGTTGTTTTTGTTGGTTTAAGTTTTTTAATTGCTTTACGAACGTCATCATGTGTTACTTTAGGTATAGGTAATGAGTCTGTTATATTCGTAATAATGTTTTCATATGTATGGCTGTGTTTGGTCTGAACAGATTTGAAGTGATCAGCAAAAGCATTGACAATGTCTAACTGATCTGTGATGTGTTTATCATTAAGAATTAATTCAGAGGGATAATTATCTGTCTTCCGAAATGATTCAACATATTTCCAAAACTTTTTTGGTTCCGTTTTAAGATTTTCATTAATATTTTGAAGCCATGATAATTTATCCGATTTAATTTTAGATTTCACAAGTTTTCTATAGTAGGAAAATGTTTGATAATAAAATTCAGTTTTGAATTTTTTATATTTTTTATGTGCATGGTCTTTCTTTCTAATAAGTTTACGTAAGGTGTTAGAAAACCATTGTGGATAACTAGACCTTTTGACTCGAGTGACAGGAACTGCCTGGGATATGACACTATTAACTACTGAACATAGTGAGCTAGCTGCATCGTTAACATCGACAGCTTGGTAAACACAGGACCAATCGTAATTATATAGACTCCAATATAAGTTCAAGTAATCACCTTGAGAATAATTTGGGAAAGAATTTTGTTGATTCTGGGGAGAAAAATTTAGTGTGACTTCAAGAGTTATTGTTAAGGGAGGATGATATTCATCCTGCAAGACTAGCAAGTGAGTGGCCAGATTGACCTCAGTCTCGGTTAAATTTTTAAATACAATATCAAGTAAGTTTTTGTTATTAACTGTTGAATTTACTTGTTTCAATCCAAGAAAGCAAGAAGATGAAAATAACTCTTGAGCCTTAATTTTGGAGTAGTAATGGATGTTATTAGCACAACAACCAGATGACCAATTCATACCAGGAGTATTAAAATCGCCGAGAAAAACTACTCTATTATTGTGTGTATCGAGATGATTTTCAAGAAAATTTAGATAAGATTTTAGAAACTTTGGATCAGTATCAGGTGGAAAGTAATGATTACCAATTAACAAATTGAATCCGTCTTCCATAGGAATCTCAACCCATACACACTCGCTAATGAATTCTAAGTCATGTCTCCGGTATACTACAGGTATTTGATTGTTGACAGCTATTAAGACACCACCACCACGGGCTTTATTGGTATCCTCAAATTTTCTATCACCACGAAAAATGGTATAATAATTAGGGAATAAATTATTATACTCAACAAGCTCTTGAAGCCATGTTTCTGTCAAACAGATAATAGTGTCAGCATTACTAACAACATTACCGAAAAATTCATCAATTTTAGTGTTTAATCCTCTGACGTTTTGATAATATATTTCAAGATGATTGCTTGAACTATGCATTGTATATCAATGGTAAAACTAAGAGGCATTCCCGTTGGATCCCTCAGGTTCTCTAGCAGTAGAAGCATAGTGTTGCTCCGGTTTCAATTTACCATAGAAAGGTGCGATAAGACACCCGACTGGCCAGACACCAGTGTTGTTAATTAAGTGGAAATCTTTTTCCTCAACCGAGATATGGAAAGAGGAATAAGTTTCATATTTTGTCTTTAATTTGGTTACTACCAGAGAACTTAGCGTAAGTTGGTTCTTTAGAGAATCCTCAATACTTTTACCATTAACTTTCGGACTGAATCTAGAAACAAAAAGAGATTTCATTTTAGCTCTAACTGGAACTGTTTCCAGCGCACTAGATGTTAACACACCCTGAGTGACTTTACGAACTTTGCGCTTTTTTGCTACAACTTGAAATCCCTCACCGTCAATAGGAGGTGAAGGGGATCCGACCTCATTAGCCGTAAGTTGCGTAGTCACAACATTTGATGCAGACGCTGACTTCGCAGTACCTGGATTACTTTGTTTTGATGACGCAGGTGCTGATTGAGACAACACCTGACTGTATGATTTTCTGATGCAACTAGCATTAACCTGCTGAACTACTTTCGGATTTGATTGATCCGAATTTGTAGAGCAAATTCTTTTGTCCAAAATTTCGGCCATCTGAATTTTCAGTGCCGCATTCTCATTCTTAATTTCTAACATTTCATTATGAAGACTTTTAACATAGTCCAATATGTCACTAAGAGTATCCAATATGGTCACACTATTTAACCTTACAGTCTCTACCTGGACAGAGAGAGAATCCACAGAAGGCAGAGAATAATAATAATAATAATAATAATAATAATAATAATAATAATAAATAAGTAAAATAAAATAGGAACTAAAATATAATTACAGCGG
The DNA here is from genome assembly GCF_040183065.1 of Periplaneta americana. Taxonomy (NCBI): domain Eukaryota; kingdom Metazoa; phylum Arthropoda; class Insecta; order Blattodea; family Blattidae; genus Periplaneta; species Periplaneta americana. Next base: position 150,131,122 of record NC_091125.1, on the reverse strand, counting down.
CAATGGAATTATATAATATAATATTAACACTAGAAGTTACACTAGAAGAAGTTACCTCACTCTCTCACACACCAGCGAAAATGATCCATACATTTTAATAACGAATAAATAATAAATGTAAATACTAAATGTTAATTAATTAATTCACTCACTCACTCACTCACTCACTCATAGTTTTCTGCTCAAGGGTAGGTCTTTGACTGCAAATCTAACATTCTTCAGTCTTCCATATTTTTCGCATTCCTCTTAGTCTTCACATATGATCCATACATTTTAAGGTAAAGGTAAAGGTATCCCCGTAACATGCCATGAAGGCACTTGGGGGGGGCATGGAGGTAGAGCCCGACACCAATATTTAGTATTTACTTTTATTATTTATTCGTTATTAAAATTTATTTATTTATTTATTTTTATATAATTTATTTATTTATTTAAATTTAAATATACAGAATAAAAAGAATATAATTACAAAACAAACAAGACAAATAGAAATAAAATAATACAAGCAATATAAAAAGAAGATACAGTAGTATTAACAAAATTTGAGACCGAATGAGCAGCGCTCGTGCTCGGTCGCAGTTCAGATATAATATTAAAATAAATAATAATAATAATAATAATAATAATAATAATAATAATAAATAAGTAAAATAAAATAGGAATTAAAATAGGAATTAAAATATAATTACAGCGGCAATGGAATTATATAATATAAAATTAACACTAGAAGTTACACTAGAAGAAGTTACCTCTCTCTCTCACACACCAGCGTAAATTATCCATACATTTTAATAACGAATAAATAATAAATGTAAATACTAAATATTGGTGGCCGTCATTGCGATCCTGTTGTGAGGTACAAAATAGTACATTGTTATCCTTTTTTTTTTAAGTAGGTTATTTTACGACTCTTTATCAACATCTTAGGTTATATAGTAGGGCCTATCTGAATGAGATTAAGGTGACAATGCCGGTGAAATGAGTCCGGGGTCCAGCACCGAAAGTTACCCAGCATTTACTCATATTGGGTTGAGGGGAAAACCCCGAAAAAACCTCAACCAGGTAACTTGCCCCGACCGGGAATCGAACCCGGGCCACCGTTATTCCACAGGTGTAGACTTGTTATTCAGATTGTAAATTAAATTAAAATAAATGTAAATATCATAGTTTTAATTAAATGTAAGAAGTGTAAATAACTGTAATACGTTTACAGAAAATATGGAAAACAATAAGCGATAACAGTGTACATGTTTAACCCCATATCTCCTTAATCTGACTTTGCAGACCCCAAGTTCCCTATCTCAAAATGTTCTACAGAGCATCCCCTATTTCCTGTTTATTTTTTGTATACTTTTCAGAATCACCCTGCATAAAATAGATGTAAAATATTTACTAACAAAGTACTATTTACAAAATATAAGTTACAGTTAATACATACTCGTGTTAGACATAATTGAAAACATTTTCAGTACTAATTAACCTAAAAGAGATACAAATTTTTCTCAAGGATTTGAGTATAACATCATTTTCGTCCTCTGGCCCGTGCCTAAACAATACAATTTCTATGTGACTCTTGAATAAAAGTACTTGGTAACCGCATATTCAATCCTACTTAGTAGATAAGAATGTTTGCTTGTATGCTCGTCCTCCTTTTCATTAACTCCAGACATCAGAGCCCATAGTGTAGGCCTACAACATAGATTTGTTGAATTATTTCCATGCAATATAAGACGCAAGAAACTTTATTCCTTGGCAGATTCACTAGCAATGTCAGAACTTTTACCTTACTGAGGAGTAATCGTCTTTTATTCCATGCAGAACTCTTTATACTTAGGGACCTTGTCGTCATGGCAACGGTTAACATATGAAGCACGTGTTTTTATTTTATTTTTATTTCAGAATTCAACCTAAAAGTTAAATGCATTGGAACCGCACGTACATTTTTATCTCTACCTCCCTTTCGCTGTGTGTGAGAGAGAGAGGTAACTTCTTCTTCCAGTTTAGTAACTTATTACAGCGTTTTTTAAGAGTTGCTTGAATCCATAATACGTTCCCAGACAACTATAAATGCTAATAATATTCCCCGTTTACTATTTCCATTGAAACGAGACAGAAGAAAGTTTTATAAAAAATGTTTCATCTCAAGTTATGTAGAAAAAGAAGAGATAGAATTTAGAGTTAATGACAGAAAAAATGGGGGAGAGCGTGGGCATGAATTCAAAGCGGCAGAGAAAGTATTTATGAGAGAGAGGCGCTGTGTTTGTCTTTTTATGCAGTAAGTAAAAAGAGTTCCTTCTTGAAAAGGGTGAGTGCCGGGTCCGAATGCAGGAATTTCGTGGGTGACGGTGCCACAAGAAGGGGTGAACTTGCGGGGGCGTAGTGCCTATTACTTGGGTGGTGAGGCGACATTAAAGGAGGAAGGCAAGAACGCTGAGGAACGGAAGTGAATGTTCCATACGAGAGGAAAGAGGCGGTAGCACATACACATTTAATAGAGTTAAAGCCACTAGAGGTATGTTATTACGCAGCTACAGGGTGTTTCTCAGTCTCGTACTTAATGTGCATTCAAACGGCACTTGTTTCGTGCAAAAAAATTAAAAGAATAGAAAATATGACCCTATACGACATTATTTATTGGAATGGATTTGTTAAGCTACGGGAAAGTTGTAAAAAATGTAACTAGATTTGATTTTGTTACAACTTAGGTTCTAATACTCAAAATTACACGACTTTTTCCTTATTATATTCTCTTTGTGCCCTTTTAATATCTACTAGAAGTTGTGATACATTGCTTTATTTTATAATGAGTTAATTACATAAGTAAGTTTTCATTAATAAATAACAGTATATGCGCATGCATTGGAATTAATAGCATTACAAATGAAACGCTGAAGTATGGCGGACAAATGCTTATCTCAGGAATCACAGAACTAATAAAGTATTTATCTGTAGTAATGTCAAGAGAGGTCTTCGAGTGACATTTATTAGGACTGTTTCGTGAATAAAATAAAAATGTAAATACCGGTAATTATATCCCTAAACTTCGATCACAAAATGTTAATAATTTTATATTAACGAATAATTAACCTATTCAGACATCGTGAAGTTGAAACACTCGTAGATGAATATCGATTACTGCAATAAAGAAATTCGATGTTATTATTCAGTAATGCCAATGGCGAAAAGCGAAATACAGGTTTAACAATGTTAATTACATGTACTCCACTTTTCTCTTATTATTATTATAGCATAAATACATTTTCATTATCTGCTGAAATCATAATTAAATTTAACAGTAACAGCAGGGACAGCTATATACCAATGCTTATGTATTCACAACGAGACATGTTGCTACAAAGTAAACCCATCTCTATATAGATAAGGCCTAATTAAAACACGAATTTTATTACGTCATACGGAAGACAGTTTGATCACAGACATTATTATTATGCAAGGTCTTTGGGTTTGATATGTGATGATGTTACATAAATTTGAACATCTGACTTTCTATTAATTGTTTCATTTCATTCACAAAATACAAATTTTATAGGCTTATAGGTTAAGTTACCTGTAGAAGCAGGACCAATGTCAGCTGTGTCTTATTTCGACCGTTAAAATCAGTGCTATACGAAAGCATTTTTTTTATAGCTCGACAAACGCATTCTCGCTGTAGTGTGTAACGGAACTAAAGCTGCATCTACACAGTTCAAAATTCCAAACGCGTATGCGTGCAATCTGGGAAGAATATTGAAAGAATCAAGTTTAAAAGGTACGTTCAATTAAGATGCATGAAGATTTTGTGTCTACATGGTGCGCCGTTTTGAACGTCGTCTTCACTGCGTAAATATATTAATTTAATATTAAATATCAATCTTGCATTCATTGCTTTAAAGTTGAAATAAAAGTTTAACCGTGTAGTTGCATCTTAATGTATTCATGATCATCAATTTACGGGGAAACAGTTGGCGACAACGACTAGACAAAAGAACGACCATGCGATAAATTGATAGCGACAAATCTAGCTGCAGAAATTATCGCAAATTGTGACTCTGGTTGGTTGGAATTCAAAATTTCATTACACTTCATTGGTCGAAAGTGGAATGACGTCATATCAACGAAATAGTCACATTAAAAGTACCTCAAGAATGGAAAACTTCAATTACTATTTCTATTTCTAAAAGAGAAAATAAATTTCTGCCAGAGAACTATATAGGTATAAATCTTAAACGCACTATTGAAAATCACGACCATATTAATCAGCAATAAACTTTTATAATTTGGGACATCTGGCCGACATCTACGGCTGACCACTAGGATCCAGAATACAAAGCAGAGGTTAAATGAAAAATACAATATGATTGCGGAGAGAATACGGAACAATGATAAATTTAAAAATAAAGTACAATTTGATTTCGGAGAAACATGAGATGAAAATACATTGAAGAGCAATGAAATGAAGTAGAATTCCCGGATAGCTCAGTTGGTAGAGCGTTGGTACATTTAACCAAAGTCCCGAGTTCGATACCCGGCCCCGGAACAATTTTTCCCTCGAAATTATTCAAAACAACTTTATAGGGAGTTACACCTGAAAGCTTGATTTGCATTCGATGGACAGTCTGTTCCTTCCGCCACTTTGCAGAGATCGGTGTTCTTAGGTCTTGAGGGCGAAATGAAATTCAAGTTAACACGGCGTAATTTGGTCATCGATCCAAGAGTCTTCGGGATGCTGTACGACTATACCGCCCACTGTATGTTCTTGGAACTTCTTTAGCGTCCTCCCCGGAGGATTAGAATAATAACCATTATGCCGGTGGGTGTGGCTCCGTGCCCACATTTTCACACTAATCGACAAATGCCCTCGTTATCACGGCATAGCTGCTAATGACAGTGCCCGGAGTCATGTGGCGTGAAGCCTTGCGTGTTGCTGGTTATCAGGGGTCTTGTATCTCCATATTGTTCATACATGGATTTAATTTTCATTAACTCCAAAAGTGTCCTTCATTATGCAGTGAGGGTTTTTTTTCAGTTGTTTTATGAATACTGAGCATGAAAATGCGTTTGATGTGTTTATTAACTGATCTCAAACCTGATGTTTATCATAGCTGTTTGTAGTTACGATAAATGTTCCGCAGTGTGATACTGTAATTAACTGCACCCATATGAATTTGTTATGAGGATTGATAAATGGCTAATTATAGGGCATGAAAAGTCGCCAGCTGTGCGCAAGTGGTAGCGTCTAAAAATCAAGCGAACACAGATTCAATACATGGTACTGAAATTCTGATTTATGTCCCATCCATAGAGATGGGATGTTAGCCACTAATCTTGTGTTTGTGCTGTGTTGTCTTCACTGATGTCGTGCTTTGCTTATTATTTGATTGGCTTGATCCGTTTATGAATGTTTCATATTGGCAAGCTATTAATACAAATGTTTAGGTGCTATATGAGAGAATGGCTTATACACTTCAATAGTACAAATAAAAATATAATAATAATAATAATAATAATAATAATAATAATAATAATAATGAAAACAAATCCCAGAATATTTTCATCGGTAATTTAACTCGAAATATTGATCGCCTATCAAGCACTGTAAACCGAATCATTTCATCGGAATGAAGAAGAAAGTAGGCCACATTATTATTTTAAAATCATTATAGGAAACCATTATAGTTGTTCAATATCCGTGCTTACAGAAAAACTATCCCAGCCATTAAACTGGATATTCTAGTACACAACTATTACAACTGAAGCTGAGTATCACTGTTATTTTATATCTATATCTGATGTATCTGGTTTATTTTCATTGTAGCATTCCTTAATAGTTACACTGATTTGTATTATTTCGAATTTCTACTTGTACGTGTAGTTGTTTTTTTATATTATCTTTATTTTATAGCACGTTATTATATTAGATTAACTTGAACGATGAAGATGTGGACTTTTTCTTGTAGTTATTGGAGTAGTTACATTTCTGGTGGTGTGGAAGAGAAGGCCTGATTGCCATAGCTTCATGAAACTAATAGTTACCTAAATAATTGATAATGATAATAATAATGATCATAAGATTGCGTTGCATAAATTTTCTTGGTTCGAATTAGGACGTTAATTCTTTTCATTTAGCATTGATGTAGACCAGGGGTTCTCAACCTTTTTAAGATTGTGAGCACCGCCCACATGCAATATTAAGTGACCAAGCACCATGGAATGAAATACTCGTAGATTTAGTAGGTATATATGAACAAATAAATAATAAATAGATACATAAATAAATGAATGAATGAATAAATAAATTTTTGAAACACTTACAATGATATCCTTGAACTTGAATGCTACTCACAATTTTAGTGATATCCAAGGAGAAGTCACGTATAGCTACATGTAAACATTCCTGCAGATATGAATTAGTTAATCGGGATCTCGGTTTGTTCTGAGGTATTTCGTAAGTGAGAAAGTTTTTTTTCTTCTCATATGTAGGTTGTCTCAAACATAGCCAGACATTTGAAAGAAACACTCCGCAATATTCGGAACCTTTTATCTTCTGTCCCCAAGGACTATGATTTCTCCTTTTTAAACAAATATTTCAGAGCTGAAAAGAACTTGAGCTCTATCAATTCAAATTAGTCACGTGCAACCATATTATTCTCTTGGATACCATTGATTTCTCTAAGTCCACACTGAATTCAAATAGATTATACACCATGAAATACGATAAGACTTATCAGGTCTCCAACATATTATAATGGATGGATAGGAATACTATTTGATGCAGCTTATACATCAAGGAAAAGATAAAGACGAAACAAAGTTTGAAATAAAAAATGATCTCGAGCGTTCATGCTTGCGAGCACTTTTTACTCGAATCACGAGAGCACCAAATGTCATTAAAAGAGCACCATAGTGCTCGCAAGCACCAGATTGAGAACGCCTGATGTAGACAATAAGATTGAAAATCGTAGGAACTTTGTGAGGAAGCAGTAAAGAAGCATACTTAATTAAGAAGATACATAAGGAAAAGCAGATGGGTAAACTAAGGAAGAAATGGATAGAAGTTATAGATGAGAGGTTTAAGAAGATGGGGTTTATGAGATGGAAGAGGAAAACAGAAGACAGTCGTAAGGCAGACTTTTGAACCTCCAAGGACTGTAACACTACTTACAGAAAGAGGGAGATAAAGAGAGTGTGAATTCTTGTAAAAAGCCTGCAACGATAGTCTTCTTTTCTGGCAAGAATTCCTATTTGAATTTACCGGGATTTGAACTCGTTCGACCAACGCCGAGTTCCAGAGGGAATAAGCGCTGAAATGTTCTTCTTCTGCAAAGCAGGTGACGTCCTTAATAGATAACGAAAAGCAACAGAAATTAAATAAGGAGTTGAAAGAAAAATTCCTCTGTGGGCCGATGCGTGAGTTTACTTCGTTACTTAATGCAAATTAAGAAAACAAAAGAAACACAATCGCATCGTCGCCCCCCCCCCCATCCTCATTCGCTCTCTATTCCGGTGCATTTTTTTCCATTTAACTACTTCTTTTCCCTCTGAAGGCGACTGAAGAAGGAGCCATTATTATTTATGTCACGTCAATATTACTCGAATATTCATGAGGTTTTTAAAATTATGGAGAGGTGAGGAGGAAGGGGAACTCACTTTGGTTTGAGAGACGTGAATGCCAGACGGTATTTTCTCTTGATTTATTCACAAAATGGGCGTTCGCCTTCCTTAAAAATATCTGAACACTGGGAATGTTTTGCTTCTCTCAAGGTGCTACTTGGCACTCTATCGCAATCCATTCACGAATTAGGCAAATATAAAAAAACGCGAGTACTTCCCACCCGTTCAATTATTGCTGCTACTTCGAGCAAACAAATCGATTTCAATGCAGAGATAGGAAATGCAATGAACATCTACATATGTACGGATACGCAACAACTACATGAAAACGGATATTTTCCCTTTGAACATGCATTGATTAACCATTCAATTACATGTAACCCATTCATGATGAGTTGACTTGTGTTTCCATAGCAACACACGTGTGTTGTATCCCGTAGAAAAGTCTGCTAAAATGGAATATATCTGTGACTATATAACAGTTTCTCTTTCAGACCATAAAAAGACAACTGAAGTGAAATATAAGCCTCTGTTTTCATGGAAAACTCTCTCGTACATAACAGTTGAAATGTTGTCTAAAATACAGTATATTAATACGTTTTTATAAGAAAACGTTTCTTTTCTATGAATGCAAAGACCTTAAAAATTGAGTATGTTTTTATAGAAACGTATACCTTTCAATCATACATATTTATATAATTCCATAAGATTGAGAGCCTTTTATACAAGAAGAAATGTAACTAAAATGTAGTATACTTTTATCTTTCATAGAAATGAGTGTGTTTTATACAGGGTCTTTCATAAGTAACGAGTCTATCGAAAAATTAACTATTTTGGATAATTTTTTGAAATGAAGATCATCCTCAAGAGGAAGAACCCTTACCGGTTTGTGTTTTAAACCTTTATTAAAGCACATAAATGTAAAAAAGTTTCAATTGTTGACAAATTATATGGTACAATTTTCAAAATGTCTTCCGCTCTGCTGAATGCACAAACGTAAGCGACGTATCAACTCTTCATGGACTGTGGTGAGCATGTCAGACATAAACATTTGTATCGTATGTTTAATTCGTTCAATTAATCAGGAATGGTGCGTGACTTAATCGAATAGACACGATCCTTAATGAATTTCCAGAAAAAGTCCAGGGGAGTCAAATCAGGTGATCGCAGAGGCCAACGGATTGGGCCTGGGCGACCGATCCACCTGCCTGGAAACATTTCATCTACGGAATAAACACTTAATTTGAGCGACACTGTTTCCAAGTTCAAACCAGGCAGTAATTTTTCTATTCTGCGATAACGTTAAGCGACTGCGTGGCATTTTATCATTCCAGAATATCACAACAATGTGTATAGTCATGGCCGTATGCCATTATCCTTGGCGTTTAGAGGTCATGCTCCAGGTCATTTTAAGTCCTTGGCGTATAGAAGACCATGCTCCAAATCATTTTAAGTTGACATCTAATGCACATTACACATGGATAAGTAGCTTCCTATGGCAGCGCGGGGAGGGGGTGTTTGTTTCCAAATCGACTTTACGGCACCGAGAAGGGTTCTTTCTCGTGAGGATGAATATCATTTCAAAAAATTATCCAAAATAGTTGATTTTTAAATAGACTCATTACTTATGACTCTGTATAAATTCAAATGTCATTGAAATCGAAAATTTTATATGGTTCCACAATATCTCTGTGTTTCCATAGGAACACGTGTATTTTATATAAAAATAAATGTGACTCAAATGAAGTATGTTATATATAGTCCTATAATATCACAGGAACATGTTCCTTTTGTGTGGAGATCGTGCGTATTTGCTTGTTTTCCGCACAGAACCAATACGCGGTAAGTGTGAAATACCACATTCAGTATTCCCAACCTAACACACATAACAATTTCCCTCTTCTTACCGCTTAAGCGCGACATTCATTTTACTGCTTTAGGCTTTTAACATATTATTTTTAGAGACGTTTAACATAGTAATAATTATAAATTGGAAACTTGCCACTGCAATTTCACCTAAATTGCAATGTTAATTATTGTTTTTAAATACTTGCAAAAATTAAGTAAAGTCTACTACTCCACGAAACTTATTGCATTCCTGATACAAGTAACATTAAGGAAGCCGTGAAAAAATCAACGAGATTCCAGATGCCGATGTTATTACTGCAATATGTTATATAAATAATATTGTTAAAATATTAAAATGAAAAATAAATCATTACATAACCTTACCGTTTGTTTTAAGTTCGCATTTATAGACTGGGGAAAAAAAAGACAGACGTAAATCACGGCCTGCTGAAGTATAGTAAACACAGAAAACATTTTACAGCAACAATGTTAAAGAAAGATATTTTGGTTTTCCGAAGTTGGCGTCATTAAACAGAAACCAACATGGAGATTTCATTGCAACTAATTAGAAATTCGTCTTTCAGGTATGTAATAAATGATCTTCGCACAAAATAATGCACGATACACGATCGGTATGTTTGTTTTCATGTTCTCGGAAATTAAAAAAGCTCAACTACGTTTCGCTTTTTCAATCTTTTCCTCGACCATGAAAACGTCAACATACCGCTCTTGTAACGTATATTACTATTAAATAAGTAGTTATTACTTAATGAATAAAATTGTGTTACTATTGTATAAGAGTAGTTTCAAAACGTCGTATGTCTATCTACAGTATTTTAGGATGATGAAATTCTGAAACAAATATAGATTATACCAGTGGGTCTACTTTGACGCGTGTTTCACACCTTTGATAAGAATCATGCTAAAATAGGGTGTTACTGAATCATCAATATAGGAAATTATACCAGAAATTTTAAAAATAAATATGAGATGAAATGAACACAATTGAGGACGTAGCTGCAATAAGAGCCCATACTCCAAAATGCTGTTCTGAGATGTAAAGAGTTGACGTTTTTAAAGCAGTGTACTAAACGCGCTAACCAACGAGTATGAAACTGCTGGATAAGTAATATTGTGTTTTTTGCATAATATAGCAGAAATACTTGAAGCATTCTAATCCAATGTTATATATTTAAAGAATAATGTATAAAAGTAATGCATGTTATGGGTACCTTTTCTGGGGAACATACTTTCAATTCAAAAATAAATATAAGCTGTGTGTAGTCTTTATAAAAAATTATTGTTATTTATATTTTAATATAAAATACAGCAATATTATTAATAATATTCATTAACATTTTTAGAACTTCAAATCTTTCCACATAACATGGCAATTAACGAACACTTCGAAAAGTTAGAAATGTTTTCAAAACAAAATAACGAATCATGAATATTTAGACTTTATGACATATTTTCCACACAAAATAACAAATCACGAACATTTTGAAAAGCTAAAAATGTTTTCAAAACAAAATAAGGAATACTGTAGAAGTTTATCAAACAAGGTAACACATCATGAACTTGTTGAATAGTAAAAAAGGTTTTTCAAACAAGGTAGGACATTATTTTTGTTCATTCCACATCCATATTTTCCACACGATTTCCCTCCTCATCTCTGTCATCACTTTCATTCTCCTCTTCATCTTCCATAGTCTCAGAAGATTGGAAAAGAGACTCATAAAATGAGTGGTTTTCCTCTTTCACATATGGAAATAAGTCCCTGACATCCTTAACTTTACTTATCTTCATTGGAACTCTAGACGCTGATTGAAGATCCACTCTTGGAGGCCAGTTTTTCATGTATGAAGATGTTCTATAGAGAAGGCCTATAACATATATTAAAATAAACAGGTTTATTAGTATTGTTGTTAAAAACTTGTCAACGAAACTTTGTGGGAATAACAAAGAAACTATGGAGAATCGATTTATGCATTCTTCAGCAAAAGGACTTACGGTGCTATGGGCCCTTATTGCAGCTACGTCCTCAATTATGATTTTGTAGCAGTTTTGTATATTTGAAATACCAGCAGAATGTGGCTCATATACCAATGTAGTAGAATTGCATAGCAAATTTTATCCATCCGGTAGCAATATCAGCTAAATCAAGGAATTAATGTATCCTTAGACTTTCCTGAAATAGAGAGAAAGAGAGATTTTATTCAACTATTCAAATTCCTGAGAAATTTGTGCGTCAAATTAAAATTACTTCAAGCAAATTATTCAGAGCGTTATGATATCTACGTTAGTTATTTAACCCTAGTCATTATGAGAATGGAGGGAAATAACAACTGTATTTTTCTGTAACCGAAGTTAAAAAAAAATGCTTTTTAATAAATTGTTTGCTTCTTAAAAAAAGCCAGGAAGGACGACGGAATAACTTACTGTCAACTCACTTAATAGATTAGCCTTAATTAATGCTAATAAACTTCATTGTCTTTCACTTTTCGGGATGTATGAAGTTCTGTTGCTGTAAGAGGAAGCATCTCCGCCGAATCTGGCTGAAACTTAATGTGAATAATAAATTGTCTGATAAAATTAATATAGATATTGGAGGCAAACTGTTACACGGATAAATGGACAGATATACAGAGGTGGACAGATTATTATCAAAATTGAAGATTTTTATTATATATTTTTACAAAATATGATTCTTCGATTCAGACTGCAGTTGACAGTTTTGCGTATTTCCAAATAATTAGCAAAATTGAAGATTTGTATTGTATACTTTTAGAAAATTTCACTCTTGAATTTGAACTACATTTGATATTTTTGCATATTAAAAATTATTAGCAAAACTGAAGATTTTTACTATATATTTTTACCAAATTCGACTCTTCAATTTGGACTACAGTTCACATTTTGGATATTTCCAAATAATTAGCAAAACTGAAGATTTTTATTTTATATTTTGTCAAAATTTGACTCTTCAATTTAGACTGCAGTTGACATTTTTGCATATTTACAAATTTTTATCAAAATTAAGGATTTTTATTATATATTCTTATAAAAATTGGCTCTTCAATTTAAACTACAGTTGATATTTTTGCATTTTTCTGTCTACTATAATGATAGAAATATGAAAAATTGTCAACTGTAGTGTAAATTGAAAAGTTAAATTTTGTAAACAGAATTATCATAAAAATCGTCAATTTTGTTAATAATTTGTCCACATCTGTAGATATCGATTTGAAGTAGCTACAAACGATGTTATTGGAGAGGAGTGTACCTAGCAAGGGCAAGTTTAACTTCATCAAAAATGACCCAGAGCCTGTAAATTACATCTCCGCTACTGAATTGCACCTTGTGTGTTTGGGTTCCCCTCGGTATAAGGCACATATATCGCACAGGACCTCATATCTCGCTCAGCCCCCGTGAGACCTTCCCGGCAGACGGGGAGCAGCCTCGGGTACACTCCGAACTGGAACGCAGTAGTAGCTACTATAGTGCGACCGGAGTAACTTGAGTGTCGTACAACTAGCACGACATAACTAACACAAAATTAATGTTATGGTATGAGATGGTATTATTTTATCAACACGTTGTCGTTCTTATAATATAACTTGATTAACACGATGTCATTCTTACAGTATGATCAATTTTTTTTATTTTATTGGGTTATTTTACGACGCTGTATCAACATCTAGGTTATTTAGCGTCTGAATGAAATGAAGGTGATAATGCCGGTGAAATGAGTCCGGGGTCCATCACCGAAAGTTACCCAGCATTTTCTCGTATTGGGTTGAGGGAAAACCCCGGAAAAACCTCAACCAGGTAACTTGCCCCAACCGAGATTCGAACCCGGGCCACCTGGTTTCGCGGCCAGACGCGCTGACGCTACAGCCCAATTTGAGCCTCGGCCTCCCTTAGAACTCTCTTCCATGCATCTCTGTCCCTGGCAACCAACCACCATCCTTTAATTCCCACTTTCTTTAGATCGGTCCTCTAACACTCCATCCATCCATCGCAGTCTTGGTCGTCCTACACTCCTTTTTAATCAGCGTTTTCAATGCTCCTGGTTTGTATAATGTTAGGACGTTCCATGTACCAATGCGTAACTCATTTACCTTTTTCAAGCCAGGTTGCCAACGATTAATCCGTCCGTTTACTAATTCTTATGATCAATATAACTCACACAGATTTGACTGAAACGAAGATAATACTATTGTGTGACCAGTATAACTTAACTCAAACGCTGCCAAATGCTTTAAAATGGTATAACTTAGCTGACACGAGGTCAATGCTATAGTGTTATTGGCGTAACTTGACTGATACAAAGACAATACTGTTGAGTGACCGGTGTAACTCAACTAGCTCGAGGCCAGTGCTATAGTTGGATTGGAATAACTTGACTATATGAGGTCGGAGATATAGTGTGACAGGTATTATTGACTGATACGAGATCGGATCTAGAATGTGACTTACATAACTTGACTAACACCTAGATAAAATTGTGTGACCTATATAACGTAACTGATACAAGGCCAAATATAGTGTGACTGGCATAACTTTATTGAAACGAGGTCGGATCTATAATGTGACCTGCATAACTTGACTGTCATGAAGATAATACTATTATGTGACTAGTATAACTTAACTCACACGCGGCCAAATGCTATAGTGTGACTGACATAACTTTACTGAAGCGATATCGATCTATAATGTGACCTGCATAACTTGACTGACATGAAGATAATACTATTATGTGACCGGTATAACTTAACTAACATGCTACCAAAAGCTATAGTGTGACTGGCATAACTTTATTGAAACGAGGTCGGATCTATAATATGACCTGCATAACTTGACTGTCATGAAGATAATACTATTATGTGACCGGTATAACTTAACTGACACGACACCAAATACTATAGCATGACTGGCATAACTTGACTAAAACGAGGTTGAAACTCTATTGTGAGCGGCATAATTTGATTGACTCGAGGATAGTATTAAGTACTATTGTGTGACCGGTATAACTTTGACACAAGACCAATTGTTATAGTGTGACTGAAATAACTTTAATGAAACGAGATCGGATTTATAATTCATTCATTCATAGTGTTCTGCCCAAGAGCAATCCAGCATTATTCATTCTTTCCTATTTTCTGCCTTCCTCTTAGTCTCCGTATAAGATCCATATATCTTAATATCGTCTATTATTTGATATCTTCTTCTGTCACGAACTCTTCTCCCGTTCACCATTCCTTTCAGTACATCCTTCAGAAGGCAGTTTATTCTCAGCCAGTGACCCAATCAATTCCTTTTTCTCTTCCTGATCAGTTTCAGCACTATCCTTTCTTCGCCCACTCTTTTCAACACACCTTCGTTTCTTGGATCTATAATGTGACCTACATAATTTGACTGACGCGAAGATAATACTATTGTGTGACCGGTATAACTTAACTCACACGCGGCCAAATGCTATAATGTGACTGACATAACTTTACTGAAACGAGATCGATCTATAATGTGACCTGCATAATTTGACTGACGCGAAGATAATACTATTGTGTGACCAGTATAACTTAACTCACACGCGGCCAAATGCTATAATATGACTGACATAACTTTACTGAAACGAGATCGATCTATAATGTGACCTACATAACTTGACTGACATGAAGATAATACTATTATATGACCGGTATAACTTAACTCATACACGGCCAAATGCTATAATGTGACTGACATAACTTTACTGAAACGAGGTCGGATCTATAATGTGACCTGCATAACTTGACTGTCATGAAGATAATACTATTATGTGACTGGTATAACTTAACTCACACGCGGCCATATGCTATAGTGTGACTGACATAACTTTACTGAAGCGATATCGATCTATAATGTGATCTGCATAACTTGACTGACATGAAGATAATACTATTATGTGACCGGTATAACTTAACTGACACGACACCAAATACTATAGTATGACTGGCATAACTTGACTAAAACGAGGTTGAAACTCTGTTGTGAGCGGCATAATTTGATTGACTCGAGGATAGTATTAAGTACTATTGCGTGACCGGTATAACTTAACTGACACGAGAACAAATATTATAGTGTGATTGGCTTAACTCTACTCTAACGAAGTGAGACATATTGCACAAAGAATGAATGAAAGAGCAGAAGACATAAAGATGAGAACAATGCGAAAAGAAAGAAGTGAATACGTTTATTTGAGATATACTCTGAGAGTCTTGATTCTGCAAAATATGGCTCTATATTTGAAGAAGGAATTTTATTAACCATACTATAATATTGTTGGGTCCCTTTCTATTGTTGCTATCATACTTAGCCCGCTAAACATGCTGTGATGTGCAGACTTCGCCAATGGACAGAGTACGGACATGTTTCGTTCAGAAAACGAGGATTGTGTCTCGAGGGAAACATATCCTGTGCTTCGTGTGACCTCGCTCATTACAGCTCGAAAATCCATCCCAGGAGAATAATGCACTGCCCGCTGAAATACAGTTTTTATGCCAGGATACATCTCAACTCCACGAGCAACATGACATGTTATTCCTCTGACTTCATTTGTTTAATTTTTATTTTCATTTCTGCGTTTATTTCACACTTCCTTTCCCCCACCCCATCAAATTATACGTAGGTACAAAATTCTCTCAACTATTAATTCGACTATTACACTTTTACTACGTCATACTACTTTTGATCAATAAAACGGTACGGAACGACGTGTTTCAACCAATCATGGCTGCTTATTCTACAATTTTTATAATTTCCTGGCATTTGTTTATTTTGATTATATTCCTAGCATTTGTTTCTCTGTTTGCCAACATTGAACTTTCAATAATTATTGTGCCTTTTAAAATGATTCATGTTTATTTCATTATCCTTAATTAAAACTTCTCTATCTCATCTTCTTTATACTATGACTGTTTCTAATTTTTCTTAATAGTTTACTTCATTGCTCTTTCTCACTATCCTCCATAAATATTTTATTTTCCCTTTCCCATATTTCTCAATACTTTTCTTCTTTTCTGTTTCTAATTTTTCTTAATAGATCCTTCATCCATCTTTCTCATTATGCTCAATAAATATTTTGTTTTTTTTTTCTCATATTTCTCAACACTTTTCTTCTTTTCTTTTCCTAATTTTTCTTAATACTTACCCTCATCCCTCTTTCTCATTATCCTCAATAAATATTTTATATCCTCTACCTCGTATTCCACAGTACTTTTCTTCTTGTCTCTTTCTCATTTTTCTTAATACTTTTATTCATTCCTCTTTCTCATTATCTTCAATAAATATTTTATTTTCTCTTTCTGATATTTCACAATACTTTTCTTCTTTTCTCTTTCTCTAATTTTTCTTAATACTTTCCTTCATTCCTCTTTCTCGTTATCCTCAATAAATATTTTATTTTCTCTTTCTCATATTTGTCAATACTTACTTCTTTCTCTTCCTAATTTTTCTTCATGCTTTCCTTCATTCCTCTTTCTCATTTTCCTCAATAAATATTTTATTTTCTCTTAACTCATATTTCTCAATACTTTTCTTCTTTTCTCTTTCTCATTTTTCTTACCACTTTCCTTCATTCCTCTTTCTCAATATCCTCAATAAATATTTTATTTTCTCTTTCTCATATTTCTCAATACTTTTCTTCTTTTCTCTTTCTCATTTTTCTTACTACTTCCCTCCATTTTTCTTTCTCATTATCCTCCTCAATAAATATTTTATTTTCTCTTTCTCAATAGTCCACACCTGTGGAGTAACGGTTAGCGCGTCTAGCCGCGAAACCAGGTGGCCCGGGTTCGATTCCCGGTAGGGGCAAGTTACCTGATTGAGGTTTTTCCGGGGTTTTCCCTCAACCCAATATGAGAAAATGCTAGGTAACTTTCGGTGTTGGACCCTGGACTCGTTTCACCGGCATTATCACCTTCATCTCATTCAGACGCTAAATAACCTAAGATGTTGATAAAGCGTCGTAAAATAACCTACTAAAATAAAAAAAAAATATTTCTCAATACTTTTCTTCTTTTCTCTTTCCTTCTTCTAATATTCCTTAATACTTTCCTTCATTTCTCTTATTTCTCATTATCTTCAATAAGTATTTTATTTTCTCTTTTTCACATTTCTCAACACTTTTCTTCTTTCCTCTCTCTAATTTTTCTTATTACTTTCCTTCATTCATCTTTCTCATTATCCTCAATAAATACTTTATTTTCTCTTTCTGATATTTATCAATAGTTTACTTCTTTTGTGTTTTTAATTTTTTAATACTTTCCTCCATTCCTCTTTCTCATTATCCTCAATAAATATTTTATTTTCTCTTTCTCATATTTCTCAATACTTTTCTTCATTTTTCTTTCTCATTATCCTCAATAAATATTTTATTTTCTCTTTCTGATATTTCTCAATACTTTTCTTTTTTCCGTTTGTAATTTTTCTTAATATTTTCCTTCATTCCTCTTTCTCATCATCATCAATAAATTTTTTATTTTTTCTTTCTAATATTCCTCAATACATTCTTCTTTCCTCTTTCTCTTCTCCTTAATGCATTTATTCTTCGTCTGACCTTTTTTATTTTTTCTTTTATTCTTTATTCATCCCTTTTTCTTCCTATTTCCTTTTTTCTTCTCTCTTTTCTTCCTGTTTCCCTTCTGCCTTCGTTTCTTCTGTTCGTCCTCTTCCTCTTTTTCTTTTTATCGCTTCTTCGTTCCATCACTCTGCCGTTCGCCGTTACATGATAGCCTATATACCGCACACTGCACCTCGTAGTGTTGGTGGTCGGTCAGTTGATCTCTCCACTACATTAGTGGCTGTGTGTGACCGCAGATAGTTCACTCCGATTCATGCGGGCAGAGCTCTCCAGTTACGAATCACAATCCACATATTTCCAGAAAAAAATGTTTGATCTGCTCCTTGTTTGAACACACTCACTACAGTTTCGTCACTTACTCAATACACAGTCTAGGCATAAGGCTTTAAAACATTTATGTTACCAGTATATAAGTTAAATCGTGTGGATTTAGCCATTTATAGCGATCCTCAACCAGAATCGAGATGTTCTTGCTGCTCTGTTTTCCTGAAGAGGGTGGTACATTAAACCTTGGAAACGCCGTCATCTTTAATATTAGCAATGACAAAAGGTCAAATACAGAGCTTTTCTGTGGTGTAAAAAACAGCCTAAAATATAGAGAACATTAATGAAAGTTTTTTAAAATCCATAATTATTATCTAAGCTGGTCTTTATTTCATCGTCCTCAGCAACCTAAACAATGGTTTCATTCACAGTATTGAATTAAAAGTTTTCAATTCACTGCTGTAATATTATATTATTATTATTATTATTATTATTATTATTATTATTATTATTATTATTATTATTATTATGCATATTCCATTATACAATGGTTCTCCTTCAATCCACACCATTCTGCTGTCGCTAAATGTCCCTGTCCTTAGCATCCTCATCGTAGTCCTTTTCTCTGCGTGCTTCGTCGAACCCCCATCCATCCAACCAACAAACCAACCAACATTCTCGTGGTTTACCCTTCCTTTTGTCCCTTCCGCCGTCCAATTCAGAATCTTCCATGGTATTATGTTCTCAGAAATCCGTTTGAAATGCCCATACCAACTCAAACGTCTTCATTCTATTGTTTCTAAAATATTTCTGTCCACTCAAAACCTTCTCGGGCTTCCAGCCAGCTAATAACTTGGTGATCCACCGATCGTCTGAAGACGAGGAAGATGAATATCCTCGAAACGTCGGTGGATCACCAA
Source organism: Periplaneta americana (assembly GCF_040183065.1). NCBI lineage: Eukaryota > Metazoa > Arthropoda > Insecta > Blattodea > Blattidae > Periplaneta > Periplaneta americana. The sequence continues at coordinate 150,111,853 of NC_091125.1, read as the reverse complement.
TTATTACCTGGCTGGAAGCCCGAGAACGTTTTGAGTTATCACGTCGCCAGAAAATCTTCAGTAGTTATTTCTGTCCACTTTCATAATTTCTCTGATTCTTTTGATATTTTCTTGATATTCTTGCCGACTTCCTCCAAAAATCCATTTCCACTACAGTTAATCTCTCGGCTTGTAGTCTGGTCACTGTCCGTGTTTCTGCCCCATATAATTAAAATTAATTTTTTTTAGTGCGCGTCCACATCTGTGGAGTAACGGTCAGCGCGTCTGGCTGCGAAACCAGTACATTCAGTATATTCAGTCAGAGCACACAACATAGTGCAATTGACAAAGTCAATAATAAAAGGTAAACAACAAAAAAAATAAAATAAAAATAATTAAAAACTCTTAACAACGTTGACATTAAAAAACTCATTAATTTCATAAAATGGTTTGTTGATTAACCAACCAGAGACAAGTCTGTTAAAAGACTTTCTTTCCAGATTAAAAAGATATCTCGGAAATTTATTTGCAATTTTTAAAGACATAATAAAATAATTATTCATTGTTTTAGTTAGCCTATACTTAAGTATGTCAAAAAAGTCACGGTTTCTGGTGTTGTATATTATGAACATCATTCCTGTGTATCAACATTTGTGAATTTTCTTTGACGAAATTTAGGGCTTGATAAATATACCAGATGGTCCGGGTTCGAATCCCGGTCGGGGCAAGTTACCTGGTTGAGGTTTTTTTCCGGGGTTTTCCCTCAACCCAATACGAGCAAATGCTGGGTAACTTTAGGTGCTGGACCCCGGATTCATTTCACCGGCATTATCACCTTCATATCATTCAGACGCTAAATAACCTAGATGTTGATACAGCGTCATAAAATAACCCAATAAAATAAATTTCAGTGTGCTCCAAACTACTTCACATATTGTAAGTGAATTCAACATTCAATAATTCTCCTACCATCAATTAATCTTATTTCAGTTTCTATTATAGTTTGCATATATCTGCTGCGGTGATTTTCATACAGTTATTGCTTTCTTCTCTCTCTCTCTCTCTCTCTCTCTCTCTCTCTCTCTCTCTCTCTTTTCATTGAGTAAGAGTATCCGATTTCTACCCTCTGAAATTATTTCCGCGCCAACATGTTTGCAGTCTGGAAAACAATAACTTTGACTGGGTTTTATTTTGTCAGAGTGCTATTGTATTAAGACCATAGGGTTATTTGTTTCATTGCCTCCCTAAAAGCGTTTTCCTTCAGCATATTGGTACGGAATAGGGGTAAGGGGTTGGTTATGAGGTGAGAAAGGGGTGTGAGTTGCCAAATGGTTGGGTTAGTGGGTGTTAAATGAGTGTTGGTAAAATTTGGTTCGCAGCCCGACTCCATCCCCACTTTCGTATAATGGCAGCAGCTAGTGAGTTTTGCTTACGTCATTTCCGTGAGATATGTGGACTTGAAAGGAAGGCAGGTGCTGCTTATTGCTCAATTGTCGTTCCATTGTTGCGGAATATACGGGAGAACGGTCCGAGGAGAAGGGAATCGGTGTGGCCTCGTCACTACATGGCTGGGAAGGTATTGTGTTGGCGTTATCACACGCCAGACGGAATTTGTACATTTCTAAAGTAGAAAACATTGATAGCAATAGTTGAGGAAAGAAACCTAGAGAAACGCTGACATAAAGAGAGATGAAAAAAAGATGATAAATATGAAATGGCTAAGTAACAAAAAATAAATGAAATAATAATTGTATAAACTATATATATATATATATATATATATATATATATATATATATATATATATATATATATATATATATATATGTGTGGGTAATTTGCAGAATTTGTATAACAAATGATGTCCATCAATTCTTACCCTTCCCATTATTGAATTTATAACGATAGAGTTATAAATTCCTAACGGTGAGTAGTTTCAATACTAATGTAGTAAACGTCACAATAATTATTTCCTTCATATGATATAGGGGAGAGTCGGGTAGTATCGGACATCGGGTAATATCGGACAATGAGTTTCTTTCATCTACCACACGATGATAGTACCTGATTGACATGGTTACGTTTCTGTGATGTCGGATAGAGAAACGTAACCATGTCATTCATGTACTACCATATGGTGGTAGATGAAAGAAACGCACTGTCCGATACTACCCGATGTCCGACACTACCCGACTCTCCCCTATTTCACGAGAATAAAATAAAATTCTCATACTGACAGCTAAAATGCAGTGTCCATACTAGTTAAGTTTCTAAAATGGAGCAGGATTATGTCCAGATAAAGGTTTGTTTAATAATGTAATTTAGAAAAAAATTAAAGAAACATTTGGTATTATCAAAAATTCTTCATTTATTTCTGAGTTTATATTTCCTTAAACATGATTACATATTTACTCTAGTCCAGTAAGTCAGTCAGGTCTGTTACACTATTTTGTTCCTATGGATACACAGTTGAAAAAGAAATCCCACAGATGTCAGCACAAGCCAAAATGATGCAGAGCAGTGTATATTAGAGAGTACCGCATTCTCGGCGGCGGCGGCCATATTTACTCCTCTCTCGGCACAGAAGCATAAGCAGTAATGCTAGAACAATGGTGATTAAAGGCGATATCATACATGTTGTTGTGGTTTATTGAATACAGGAGACAAGGATTAATAAACATTATTGTCATAGTGAAATGACTCGTTAGAGATAACACTTTATTATTTATGTTATGTCCATTTCAATAAGGATAACATCAGCAATTTTCTACTGCAATTCTCATACCAACACTTCGACTGCCACATTTAGCAGATTGTTGTAGTGCATTTGCTATAATAGACAATTTTCTTAACAATAAATATATTCTAGTCCTAAAATACAGTGATAAGACGTTTTCAAAAATATAACATGTTGGGAACGTATGAGTTGAAGTTTTAATGAATAAAAACTTCAAATTCTTTAATTTCAGCTAATTTTCTACCAACGTTTCACATTTTTCTGCATATAGAATTATACCAAATACGAATTTACAAGGGTATAAAAGTGACATTACCTTATACGACTTGAGAGTCACCAATGTGCTAATAAAATTTATAGATTTATCCCTGTTATCAGTTATTAGACATGAAAAACAACTTTCACAAATATTATATAACATTTTGTTTTATTTTGAACAAAACTGATCCCAACAAATAGTAAAGAGCGTGTTGTTCACTGAAGTCACTATTTATATTTTCAGTTAAATTACACTTTAGCCTATATCAATTTCCTTTTACTAACATTCATCTTCACTAGACCTTTCTGTTTCGGATTTACTTACATCTGTACCTAGAAACTCAATTAATTGTTGAGAATCGCAAACTGCGTAATTTCCATGCTTCGTTTTTGAGAAAAACTGAGAAATCGTAATGCAGTTTTGAATTATTTTGCATCCGGGATTGGATTTATGAAACGGACAGTAGAAAATAAATTTTCTAACGCATCCTGCATGCATCTATCTGGCATAAGATATTTCAAGTTCGCATTATTAAGACAATGTTCTTGAAAATCAAGAACTGTTTTCGTTACCAATAGTATACCAGTTTGGGATGGCTTCCAACGTCCCTTTTGACCACCTTGATGTTTTCAATTATAAACATTTTGTCATTACTTACTTATGGCTTTTAAGGAACCCGAAGGTTCATTGCCGCCCTCACATAAGCCCGCCATTGATCCCTATCCTGTGCAAGATTAATCCAGTTTCTTTCATCATATCCCACCTCCCTCAAATCCATTTTAATATTATCCTCCCATCTACGGCCTTCCAAAAGGTCTTTTTTCCTCCGGCTTCCCAACTAACACTCTATTTCTGGATACACCCATACGTGCTAAAGTCCTGCCCATCTCAAACGTCTGGATTTAGTGTTCCTAATTATGTCAGGAGAGGAATACAATGCGTGCAGTTGTGTGTTGTGTAACTTTCTCCATTCTCCTGTGATTTCATCCCTCTTAGCCACAAATATTTTCCTAAGCACCTTATTCCCATACACTCTTAACGCTCCGCTGGACACGTTCAAAATGTTACGTGTATTGTCAAATGGGTCATGGAGTCTCAAAAGACCTCCAGCGAAGGGTTAATCCTGTTCCTCTCTCAAAGTGAGAGTCTAAGTTTCACAACCATACATAACAGAATTTATAAAACAGTTATATTATCTAACTTTCAGATTTTTTGATAGCAGACTAGATGACAAAATCTTCTCAACCGAATAATAACACGTATTTCTCATATTTATTCTGCGTTTATTTTCGTCCCGAGTGTCATTTATATTTGTTACTGATGCTCCAAGATATATGAATTTTTCTACCTCTTCGAAGGATAAATTTCTAATTTTTATATTTCCAGTGCGTATAATATTCTGGTCACGAGACATAATCATATACTATGTACTTTCGGGATTTACTTCCAAACCTTTCGCTTTACTTGCTTGAAGTAAAATTCCCGTGTTTTCCCTAATCGTTTGTAGATATTCTCCTAGCATATTCACGTCATCCGCATAGACAAGAAGCTGTAACCCGTTCAATTCCAAACCCTCTCTGTTATCCTGAACTTTCCTAATGGCATATTCTAGAGCAAAGTTAAGAAGTAAATGTGACAGTGCATCTCCTTGCTTTAGCCCGCAGTGAAAATATTATGTCGTTGAGAAAATTAATCATTGAAGTATATTCCTCGTCTTGTTTGTCACTTAATGCTAATTTTGTATAACAACAATTGATTACGCGTTCATTAACTGCACGACAACACGGCATTGTTCAAGATAGCAATGGAATATCACACTAGAAGCCTGTGTTCCTATGCAAGTCTTGCGTTGTACTGAGTCTCCGCAGGAGTAAATATGGCCGCCGCGCCGGCATTTGCCGGATCAAAAGAATGCGGTACTCTCCAATATACACTGCTCTGAGATGATGCACAAAGATCCATTTTGATTGTACTGCTATGTTCACTTATTTTGATATGGCGATTTTGTGTGTCAAACTCTTGCTTTGTGTTTTAGTCTAAGTGTGCATTTTTACTGTGTCAGATCTATTTGTGTTGTGTTTTCAACAAATAACAACATATAAAGTCAAGATCAAGAGGACATAATAGTACACGTGTCCAGTAGTTAAGTTGCTATTTTGAACATTTTTAAGCGAAAACATTTTAGGTTCGCACATGCTTGTTTTCTTTGTCATGTCTGTTACCTGTCAGATCTGTTACTCCGTCATGTCTGTTGCATCATTCAAAACAGTGCTGTAAAGCAAGGTGAGTGTACAGTGGCTGATTACTATGGCAGAGACATTGCACTATATTAATACATGCAGAATATGCACTAAATAGTACTTTAATTTTGACGTTCTCAATCGTCCATTTGTTTACAATTTTTGCAAATAACCCATGTATGTGTATATATATATATATATATATATATATACACATATAGCAAGAGACTAGTGAAGTGCTTTGTGTGGAATATGGGGCAGAAACATGGGCATTACACAATTCCTGCTGAACCAAAAGCTCGTGCTTGAAGGACACATTTTGTATAATGTTATTAAGCTAGAAATTAGTAACTGTATAAATCGAGGAGTTCATTTAAATTTTATCTCTGATTGAGGTTCTGGCTGATACGTATATCTATTGTCACTGAACAACAAATTTTTACTTTTTGTCTTGCTGCGAAATAAAAATAGGTGAATATTACTAATATTGTCCTAAATCTGAATTTGAAATCCGAATTACCCCGTCACGTACCATTTTCCGGGGGAAATGAATTGAATTTTTTTTATGAAAAACTACTTTTTTTATTTTTCACTGCTTCTAGTAAAATTACATCACACTAGAGATTCAAAATTCCTCATAATACTTGAAAAATGGATACAAAAATGATGTTACATACTTTAAAACACAACGACAGTAAAAAATATTTCATGCGTATATTGAGAAAAATCTCGAAATTTAAACTTATATTTAAAAGAATTTTCTGGATGACTGCTGCTTATAAACTAGTCCCGGGATTGTATGTTAGAAGAAACCAACTATAGTCTGCAAGCATTCTGTATGTTGATCTTCCTTTATATTGCCTTTTCATTTCATATATTTGTTGATGAAATCTTTCCCCATGCTCGTCGCTTACCGCTCTAAGGTTAAGAGGAAAGAAATCCAAATGAGAATGTAAAAAGTGTATTTTGAGAGACATACAACACCCCATTTTCTCATATGTACTTGACATGGTTTCCACAACAAGTTCTATGTAGTTGTCTGGCCTAGAACGTCCAAGGAAATTAGAGCAAACATCTTTGAAAGCGCTCCATGCCATTTTTTCTGTAACGGAAAGTTTTTCCTCAAACAAAGAGTCAGCCATAACTTTGTGAATTTGTGGACCGATGAAAGTGCCCTATTTTAATTTGCCTTCACTCAAAATGGTAAACTTTTCTTCTAAATAATGAAAACCACACCCTTGTTTGTTCATTGCGTAGACCTCACTTTGAGCTGGTATGAAATTTACTGAATAGAAGGGACCAATATCTGTTTGTTTATTAGAAGTACAAGAGAACATGCCAACAACCATAAGGAACCGGAAATAAGTCATAAACGCATAAAATGCATTAGCTTTTGTTTTGGTTTACAACCCCCAACCCGCACCAAATGTTTACTGGGAAGCGATCATAAAAAAGTGAAGTTGTTCAGTGAGGCAGTACATCTCATTTGACGATGTGTGTCAGAGGAAGAACAATTATTGTTTGTATGCATCTGATGTCTGACTAATGTAATATGCAGCTAATCGGCCATGTATGCATTTGAGTGGAAAGGAACTGGCCACCCTACCCCATTATCTCCTGGCCTAGTTGCTTCATGAGTGATGCCTTATTGAGGTTCAAACCTTTTTTGGGACAGTTGACTAAACAACGACATTTAAATTAATTAACGTATCTACAAAAAACTATCTGTATGCTAGACGAACACATGCACCTTTTAACACAAAGCACAATTTTTGCAGATACGATCTTTTGCTTTAGCAGGGAAGATTACACCGTTAATAGACAAGTTTCTTTTGTTGAAAATATACATTTTAAACGTTGTCAAGGAGATAGTAATTATTTCTATAGCTCAGCGAACGGATGAACGTCACGTGAAGGTTTGTTTCCAAGGAAATGAATTTCAATTGTCTTGAAACGTACGTAAACCAATAGACGCTGACTGCAGGATGAAGTTTTTCATCTCTCCCTCTCATTGACTTCTATATAAATAAGCAAATTCCGGTAATCTTTGTTAGGAAGGAAAGATGTACAAAAAAGAATGGAAGGAAGAAGCTATTCATGTTGCTGTGGACAATCTTATAAGGGCTTTTGAGGGCCGGAAGGAAGAGAGATGTTGTTTCAATAATAATCCTCCCCATGAATTCGCAATCCTTCCCTTCTCATGTCACTGTCATGTTTTCGGCTGTTTTACAACTCTCCTGCTGAGCTGCTATGACGTATGATGGGGGATGCTGGGTAATAAAAGACTAACGATGCTAGTAACAAAGCTGTGAGCAGAAGAGTCGGAGGAAGTAAGAGATAAGAGCAGAGGATCTCTAATACAAAGGAAGTGCACTTTATGGTTCGTACTTGACGGACTGGCAGAGATGCAAGTTTTAACAAAGTAATGGCCGGGGAGAGGGAAAGAAAAGATGTTCGAGCTTTTTTCTTCATTAGGAGTTCTCTATTATAAATTTTATGACGGTTTCTTAGTAAAGGGACACAATTCGATCCTCGTCCGAGCCTGTGAGATTCTATGTGGTAAAACCAATTATAACGCAACTTTCTCTTAGTAATAATTAGACCTGGAATTTGCCTAGAAATGAGTGTTTTTATTCATACGTCATATAATATGTCGAATAAGACCAGTTTTATTTTGCATATTCTATACAGGGTGTAAGGGGTATAAGTGTCATTATTTTAACTGATGATTATTCGTGTCATAAGGAACAAAAATGCCCTCACAATTTTTTTCTAATTGCAATATTTATGTAATTATTAAAGTTTACAATATTAGGCGTTTGACAATGTTGTTGGATGGGGAAGGGAGGGTTTACAGCAGTCATATAAATTGATACCCATAGGCGCAAGCGCGCGCTTTAGAGCTCAGAAGAGCCTGAGCGCTTTACAGCGTAAAGGAAAGAGACAGACGAAAGAGGTGGTATATGCCGCTTGGTCTAGCTATATACAGGGATGACCAGCACTGATTCAATAGATAAAGGGAAGAGAACTTATTAAAACTGTATCCATGTTAATTTTTGGATTTGTCTGAGAAGTATAAGTGCATTATAAGAATCTAAGTTTTAATTTTAATGCTCATTTTTCACAAGTTTTTTTTATTCAAAAAGAATATTTTCTCAATTTTTTTTATAGAAAAGTGAAATTTTCAAATAAAGGCCTATTTATTTAGTAGCCTTACAGGTACCGAAACAGTGTTTCGTAAATCTAATATATCGTATTGCTGAAGCTAGTGTATTAAAAATTTTGAAAATATTCGCATGGAAAATGTTTTTAAAGAAATGAATTAACAAAGCAACTACTGTTACATCATAAGCAAAAGATATGTACCCATGTGTTGTAAAAATTTCAGCTTTATAGCTTCAGCAGATTTCGAGAAAATAATTTAATATTCTGATGGTAGGAAGTTGCTCACAAATATCACCTTAAACGCATAATGGGATAAGAGTTTTGTGCTGTAATATTAGTTACACTTAAAACTATACAGTACCTAGGTAACTTTGCTTTGTACTGTAATATTGTTTTGATTAGTTCATTGATTACTTTTATAAGGCTATAGGTACCATCAATATCAATTCCAACTTATGTCATACTCAATCTCTCTCTTTTTTATATCACTTTCTTTATGAATGATGTGTTTCATCCACTTAGTACAGTATAGCTGTACTACTATGGAATTTATGTGAATATTCCTTCTCAACTCTTTATTACGTTATTAGCGTTTAAAACACAACTGAAATATTAAGAAATTGATGTTAGTACTTTTGTTTTACAGACAATATAGATAATATAAGACAGAAAGAAGCCATACGTTCCGTTTGAAGATTGTATACCACTGTTTTCTTAATCCAACAGGCTGCTTATTTTCTCCTTATATGCCTAGCGCTTGATGCCCACGCACGACGTCAATGTCAGAAAAATGCGCTTGCTTCGACATCACTGGTTTACAGGTACACAGTACAGCTGAAGCGGGGACAGACATACCGATACAAAACAGATGCTCTGTTCCAATGCAGAAGGCGGACCAGGACAACTGTTGTTTACATAAAACGAGCAGCAAATACAAACTTTCAATCTCATTAATAGAACACTATGGCAAATTTCCATTTTATTTAACAATATTACTCTATTTTTAATTCATTCATTCATTCATTCATTCATTCATTCATTCATTCATTCATTCATTCATTCATTCATTCATTCATTCATTCATTCATTCATTCATCAGTGTTCTGCCCAAGGGCAGGTCTTTCACTGCAAACCCAGCTTTCTCCAGTCTTTCCTATTTTCTGCCTTCCTCTTTGTTTCCTCATATGATCCATATATCTTAATGTCGTCTATCATGTGATATCTTCTTCTACCCCGAACTCTTCTTCCGTTCACCATTCCTTTCAGTCCATCCTTCAGTAAGCAATCTTCTCAGTCAGTGACCTAACCAATTTTCCTTTTCCTCTTCCTGATCAGTTTCAGCATCATTCCAAGTTTAACATTTAATCTTCTGTTGCTGTATTTAACGACACCGGTTGTATTATTCAATATTTAAGAACTAAAAACATTGTTACAATAATAATAATAATAATAATCATTATTATTATTGTTATTATTGTTATTATTATTGTTTTCCAAGAAACTAGTTTGATTAATTAAAATGTGTCTCAGTGAAACGTACAGCAGAGTCCATATAGGTCAGTTTCTGTCAGATGCGTTTCCAATTCATTTTGGGCTAAAGCAAGGAGATGCACTATCACCTTTACTTTTTAACTTTGCTCTAGAGTATGCCATTAGGAAAGTCCAGGATAACAGAGAGGGCTTGGAATTGAACGGGTTACATCAGCTGCTTGTCTACGCGGATGACGTGAATATGTTAGGAGAAAATCCACAAACGATTAGGGAAAACACGGGAATTTTACTTCAAGCAAGTAAAGAGATAGGTTTGGAAGTAAATCCCGAAGAGAGAAAGTATAGGCTATGATTATGTCTCGTGATGAGAATATTGTACGAAATGGAAATATAAAAATTGGAAATTTAGCCTTTGAAGAGGTTGAAAAATTCAAATACTGTACTTGAGAGCAACAGTAACAAATATATGTGATACTAGGTAGGAAATTAAATACAGAATAAATGTGGGAAATGCGTGTTATTATTCGGTTGAGAAGCTTTTATCATCCAGTCTGCTGTAAAAAAATCTGAAAGTTAGAATTTATAAAACAGTTATATTACCGGTTGTTCTTTATGGTTGTGAAACTTGGACTCTCACTTTGAGAGAGGAACATAGGTTAAGGGTGTTTGAGAATAAGGTGCTTAGGAAAATATTTGGGGCTAAGAGGGATGAAGTTACAGGAGAGTGGAGAAAGTTACACAACACAGAACTGCACGCATTGTATTCTTCACCTGACATCATCATTAGGAACATTAAATCCATACGTTTGAGATGGGCAGGGCATGTACAGGTGCTCAACTTAATATTCGGTCAGGCTTTATATTGAATATTTAAAAACTTTAATAAACTATTTGAAGCGAAATAAATACATTAATGCGTATAAAAGAAAAATATTTGTACTTCATACAAAGTAAACAGTATAATACATTTTTCCAAATTGACCCTGACATTACAAAAATCAAACTATTTTTTTTTATCAACATAAACAAAAATATCACAGTCAATTTAATATTCGGTCAAAAGTTAGGAAATTAAAAATATACTTCTTCATAACAACAGCAACTGAAAATTAATCATTTGTTGGGTACCCGTTCTGCTGGATAACATGCTGCATTCGTCTGGGCATACTGGCAACGATCCTGCTTATATATACTCCATCAATACGACTCCATTTCTGTTCCAGTCGTATTTTTAACTCTTCTTTTTAAGAAACTGGCACTTTTCTCAGTCTTCTGTTCAGTTCATTTCATATATTTTCTATGGAGTACTGTCGGGAGATTGGGGAAACGTATCGATAACTTTTGGACAGTTACACAGTACCCAATTGCGCACAATATGCGACTTATGTTTGAGTTCGTTGTCTTGGTAAAATTTGAATGTATTATGTATTCCCAACTTTTCAGCACTCTTGTGTAAATTTTCTTTCAGAATTTGGAGATACTATTCCTTGTTCATGTTACTGTCAATGAAGACAAGCTTCCCTACTCCAGCAGCTGACATGCAGCCCCAAACCATAACTTTTCCTGCACCATGCTTCACAGTTGGTTGCAAGCTGTCGATTTTCATGTCTTCTTTCACCTTACGCCACACCATCACCCGACCAGCCTGACTAAAAACGCTAAATGGACTTTCGTCTACGAAAATAACGTCATTCCACCATGCTTCATCCTTGTCATTATTGTTGTTTGCAAACTCAAGTCTTTTCTTTGTGTTAACTTCAGATGCCAGAGGTTTTATACTAGTCATTCTTCCATGGTAACTACTCTTCCTTAACATTTTTCTAATTGTTTTATGGTGCACAGTCTTTGAAGATTCTTTTTCTAGGTCTTTTGCTAGTTGGGGAGCACTTATTCAGGGATTCTTATTAACTTTCCTGATGATAGAACGTGCGTCTCTATCTGTTAACTCCCTTGGTTGCCCTCTCTGTGGCACATATTCAATCCTGTCTTCATTTTCATATTTTCTAATTATGTCCCCGACTGTACTCCTTCTTATATTCAGCATTTCGGCGATCTCTCTATGTGTACATCCCTTCGCATGGTGGAAAATAACAAGCTGTCGTTTTTCAAAACTAGTATTCTTGCCTTTGCGGCCCATTATTACAATGATCTTCCAAAATCAGTCTACAGGTCTGCAAGTGTTAACAGCAAGAAGACAACTGAGACATACCACTCCCTCCCTTCACCGTGCAGTGCTTGCAGACGACATAGTAAACACAGTGAAAAGTTGGCCGGATCACACTGACTGAATATTAAAGTGTATACAATTTTTTGCTTTTTATATTCAAAAGTACAAATTATATGATATATATAAATTCTGAATCAATAAGTGTTTGCTCAATATTCTTCTATCGTTTGCTTGAATTTATTAATTATACTTTTTTAAGTTTTTTGCACTTACTACCTAACTCAAGTTCGAAAATAATGAAATTTAAAGTCTGGCCGAATATTAAGGTGAGTTCCTGTAGCACGTATGGGCGAATCCAGAAATGCATAAAGTGTGTTAGTTTGGAGACCGGAGTAAGACCTTTGGGGAGGCCGAGACGTAGATGGGAAGATAATATTAAAAAGGATTTAAGGAAGGTAGGATATGATGTTAGAGACTGGATTGATCTTGCTCAGGATAGGGACCAATGGCGGGCTTATGTGAGGGCGGCAATGAACCTCCGGGTTCCTTAAGAGTCAGTAAGTATTATTATTATTATTATTATTATTATTATTATTATTATTATTATTACTACTACCACCACCACTACCACTACCACTACCACTACCACTCTGAAAAGTTTCTACTTGTCCATTTTAAGCGAAATATGGAAGAACTTACTGCCATAAAAACAAGATTCTGTGTGTAGGATAGCAAACCTTCTCGGGATACGGTCTATAAGACGGCTTTGACTTGCTGTACTATTGTTGGGGTTGGTAACATTTGACTCGAGAGCGCCCCCACCCTTGCAGCATTTGGCAGTGATTCCCACAGCCAGAGGCAGTTGGTTTGTGCGTCTCAACTTCTTGTTCTCTCTCCGTCTAGTCTTCTTTTTTATATAAGACACAACTCTGTGTAGCAACTTGCGTGTATTTCATTCTGCAAAACGCTGTATTCATTTAACTTCGGGAAAGCACTCGACAGAGAATGCTGTTATGTTTTAATCAAATTTGATTTATGACGACTTTTTTCCTCTCTCTCTATTCTCTCATTTACTTTTCTTAGCCAGTATAAAGTTGTAAGCAAGAAGATCAATGGTCTCTCATTCGAAGCTAAATGAGGTTGGTGGGAGATCCTCCGATAGCCGAGTTTCAGATCGGCTGTTTGTCATTTCGCGAAGACGTTAGCGTACGACAGCCGTGGCGAAAAGGCCATGGTGCGCCGAGCTACTGTGTAAGCTGCAACGTGCGTAGCACCTATGGAGGGAGGCGGACAACCGAAGGGGAAGTTAATGTTTAGGACGTGTAACGAAGAAAGAAATGAACAAGAAAACATAGGACACATTATCACAACCTAAAATTAACTGTCTTCAGAATGTCTCTGCGACAAAGTTTCAAAATCAGGAATTATGTCACTTACTGCCAATCGTAGTTGATCACGAAGGTATTTGTCTGTCAGTCGTGATCTAAATTTGATTTTTACTATTTTCATTGTTGAAAATAATTTTTCACAAACGTAAGTTACAGCGAACATGGCTTCAACAGAACAAGCGAAAGAACGAAGCTTCAAATATTTATTTTTTTCCATAGATTTGAAAAGTTCAATATCTGTCAAGTCCTTACATCTAGCTTTCATTTAACGTCACATTGTAAATCTGTGAGTTTAAATTGAAAATCTAACCGCATTATTCGTACATCTGCTGTAAAAGAATCGACGTACAGAGATGATAATGATAATGATAATAATAATAATAATAATAATAATAATAATAATAATAATAATAATAATAACACTTAACCTTTTAATGTTTCATCAGTAACATGTAGTAACTTATAATGCCGTTTTATGTTATACAACCGTTTTCCTAGTAATATTTGTGAACAAATCATACATTTAATATTTTCATCATATTGTAAGCAAAAGAATGCATCTTCCCATCCTACTTGAAACTTTCGTTTTTTATAGAGGTACATGGTTTCGAGAGAGATATTGCGACGATATGCCACTCGCAGGTCCGAGACAAATACAAATGGAACGGAGTTTGACTCCAGTGAGTAAGACGGTGGGGGTTGTAGGTATGAAGCGAGAGAAAAGCACTGCGAGCCACAATGTGCTCGTGAGTCGCATTTTCGCCGCGGCTGGTGTACGAGAAAAGGTTAGAAGATAATAGATTCGCCACGGATTCTTTTAATGTCATGTACTTTCTTCTCACTGACACACAGTAGCGTACCAGCCTGGGTGTGATATGGAAAAAGATGGTCACTTAGATTCAGCTTTTATCGTGGAATCTGGAGAAAAACTGTAACAAAAATTGCAATATTGCCCCTTACGGGAGTTGCGTCGATATTATCCGCACTGCATTCTTTGACTAAAGAACTGCGTTTGTTAATTCATGACTCAGGTTACACTTTTACTGCAACATTGATCAAATGGAATGAGCAACCGTACTTATTATGGTAGCGGAAACATACTTATTTGCTTTTCCTCCGCATTTCCTTAAATACATTTATTTATTTTAATTTTATTTATTTAACTAAATCCACGGCATGGCGCGTCCTCAGGTTGCGGATAGAGGAGACTGCCTCCAGATATGGAGGGTAGTTGCGAATATATTGAATAAGCAGTCGTGGACAGCCGATAAGGGGTGGTCCTCCAGCTTGGGGGTGGGGCGAAGGGCTAACAACCCATCACCGTAAAAAACAGCTTGTTACGAAACCTAACAGTAATGCCTGTTATTATTCGGTTGAGAAGCTTTTGTCATCTAGGCTTCTGTCAAAAAATCTGAAAGTTAGAATTTACAAAACAGTTATATTACCGGTTGTTCTTTATGGTTGTGAAACTTGGACTCTCACTTTGAGAGAGGAACAGAGATTAAGGTGTTTGAGAATAAGGTTCTTAGGAAAATATTTGGGGCTAAGAGGGATGAAGTTACAGGAGAATGGAGAAAGTTACACAACACAGAGCTACACGCATAGTATACTTCACCTGATATAATTAGGACTATAAAATCCAGACGTTTGAGATGGGCAGGACATCTAGCACATATGGGCGAATCCAGAAATGCATATAGAGTGTTAGTTGGGAGGCCGGAGGGCAAAAGATCTTTGGGGAGGCCGAGACATAGATGGGAAGATAATATTAAAATGGATTTGAGGGAGGTAGTATATGATGGTAGAGACCGGATTAATCTTGCTCAGGATAGGGACCAATGGCGGGCTTATGTGAGGGCGGCAATAAACCTTCGGGTTCCTTAAAAGCCAGTAAGTAAGTAAGTAAGTAAGTAAGTAAGTAAGTAAGTAAGTAAGTAAGTAACCAGCTAGCTAGTGAGCACAAATTAAATTTATAAAACAAAAATGTTTCTAGCCACTACCGTAAGAGCCAGGCTCGTGTACGCTGTGGTCTTAGTAATATAACATACAATTTACAAGATCAGATTGCTAAATACAGTAAGTAACTTAATTCAAACCAATAAATAAGACGTAGGAGCAAAAAAAAAAAGAACAAAGAGAAAAAGAGAGAAAAATACACATTTAATATAAATTGACAATCAGACAGAAGAGCCAGTGATATTCAATAAAAACAGGAATATAGTCGACAGAAATAAAAAGGTAAAAAAAAAATACATTTTAATATAATATATCATGAATAATTTTATAAACTTCTTTTTTAAAAGTTTCAATTTTAAAATATTTGAAATTTGGAAAATGGTTTGTAATTTTATTATAAAGTCTTGGGCCGAAACTAGTGCCATATTTAAGAGCTGCACTTGTATGATATTTAGGATCAATTAATGGGAAAGTAAGCTTTTCTCTTCAAGTACGATATTCATGTCGATTAATTTTTATGTTTTATTTGATTTCTGTGGTAGTAAGTTAGTAAACTATATTTATATATTTCTTCAATAGGCACTTCAAATTTTGTATATTAAATTTGTTGCGTAATCCATAATTTTGGTTAGACAAATTTTTATTAATCTTCTGTGTAAAAAAATTAATGGATTAAGTACAGTTGATGCTACTCCACCCCAATTTATTGTACCATATTGTATTAATGATTGTACTAAAGCTAAAAATATTATTCTCAATGCCTCATCTATACTAATAGGCCTAATAAATCTGTAGCCGAAATTTTTCTGGTAATTTTCGATTTTCCAAAAATAATTGGTCCTAACACATATAATTAACCACCCTGAAACCGAAAATCGCGTTTTTGAAATTTTTGTTTGTATGTCTGTCTGTCTGTTTGTATGTTTGTTACCTTTTCACGCGATAATGGCTGAACCGATTTCGATGAAAATTGGAATATAAATTAAGTTCGTTGTAACTTAGATTTTAGGCTACATGGCATTCAAAATACATTATTTAAAAGGGGGGTTATAAGGGTGTCTGAATTAAATAAATCGAAATATCTCGCTTATTATTGATTTTTTTAAAAAATGTTACATAACAAACATTTCTTTAAAAATCATTTCCGATAAGTTTTTATTCTTTGAAAAATTTTGATAGGACTGATATTTAATGAGATGAATGAGTTTCAAAATTAAAATAACTGCCATCTAAGGCGGTGTAATGAAATAAACGAATGAATTCGTCTATAAGGGGCCTTGGTCAACAACAATCGAAAGCTATGAATCATAGCCTATAGAGAATGTTTCTGTGTTTGTATGAAGTATTATCGGAAATTAAATTAACCGATTTGTGTAATTAATTATTATTTCACCATTGGAAAGTGTAGTTTCTCTAGATGGACATAATGCTATAATGTTATTACAGTAACGTCGGAGTGAATTGAGGACAGGTAAGATTAAAATAGCTTCTTATGCACAAACAACTTGATAGGCTATTCTGTGTATTCGTTTCCTGTATTTCTTAAAATAATGTTTATCTCAGAGAATTAACGAACCACAAGAGTGTATTGATTTAGTATGCAGTAATAATATGTTAGCTTAGCATTCCATTATTTTATAATCCAAATTTTAACTATGCTCAATTGAATCGTGTTAAAATACATAAAATACATATGCATTAAATGCAATGCAAAAAAATTGGGTAATGAGCCAAGCAGATTATGTTGCGCTGTTGCCAGTATAAGGTTTGGTTTGGTTTGGTTTATTATATATAATAGATCACAGACACATTACATACAACAATTTTACACAAAGATATATTATTATTTAAATACAATTTCTACGTTTTACCTATTAACATATTTGTTTTGTCTTGCACTAGCTTTCAGTTATTGTGCAAGACTCAACTCATTCTAGAATATTGGTACCATCAGTATTGGTTTACCTTCCTAAGATGTACTTCCCTCTTCACTCTGCAATGTGCAGCTAGCGTATCTAAATCATCTCTAATTCTAGTTTCTTCCATACCTCTTTCCTTACAAAAGTATTTATACAGTTCATACAAGCTCTCTCTCGTAGGTAAGCCTTCATTCCTTAATTTTATTTCATAATATTCTTTTGACGTACCTTCAAAACTATTAAATTTAGAAATAAAAAAGATAGCCAAATAATTTCTAACTAAGTCAAATATGTTATTATCTGTGAGTCTAGACAAAGCGTACCTTCCAAACTTGAATTTATTAGTCAGCTCAGTAACTGTACTTTCCCTTAATGCTTCCTTCCTTCTATTTTTTAATTTTGCAATCTTCTCCGGTATTTTATTTTCCGTGT